>NC_142653.1:43748712-44051742 GCF_055504915.1 Nelumbo nucifera | reverse complement strand
TAGATCACAACGAACAACAAATCAATTAACTGGAATGTTAATGAAACCAATTCAAGAAATGTAGAGATAGTAGTTTTTAAATTTCAGTTGTTTTCAGCGAATGCTAAAATGGCTCCGAACCAAAGCCGGAAACTCTGGCTTCCGAGCTCTAATTTCTTTCTCAACTTAACTTTGAAACCCATTTCCTCTCTAATTTTCAGATTTCCACCGTCGCTCTAGATATGATTCTTCTTGTCAAAACTTCTGGGTTGCGTCAGGTTCTATTGATATAGTGGTAGAAGTTCGAAGTATAAAAAGAGGAATTAGTTATCTGGGTTTTCTCCTTTTTGAGTTCTAACGATCGACCTCATAAATCAACAAATTTGGAAGATGGGAAGTGTTCTAACCTGGGAGCTGGAGGAAGCTTCGATAGAGCAGAAGAAGTAACAGCCAACGCCATATGGATAACGGACCGGCCGCTGAACTCACTGGAGTCCTTGCTGCTAAATTAATGGGAAGTGCTCTCCTGACAAAGGGCTTATCCACAAAATATGGGCTCGTGATGAGCTCTCACTTAGCGCCATTGACGGGTTAACACGTGTTTTGGATATAACAGTTGGCTTCAGCATCATCCATGGGATGACGCGTGGCAAATCTTTCCACCAAATTGATCAAAAACCAGACCAAACTGAAAGCAACAAGTATTTTGTTCATTTTTAACAAAGCAAAACCGGTTCGAATCGGTGTTCCTTCTGGCTAGTAGCTACTTGGATTGGCATTTGAAAAGGATGTTGATGGAACAACTGTTCTTTCCAGCTAGTCTGATATTTGTTCAATTGATGTTTCTTATCAAATCCGCTCTATTTGGACATACTTTTTTTTTTGTCAGAATTTGGTTATATTTGAATTAAAGAAACCTACAATCCAAAACCTCCATTTAGATGAAATTAAGTGAAGGCAGTTCCAGACAGGGCAGACTTTGGCCTGAGAAAAAGATAATTCAGTCTTCTTGAGACAAGTAACAGGGCAGATACCAAAACTGAAAGCTAATGGAGGATCAAAAAAGCAGGGTAGCTCATATCAAGTTACCAACTTCCTTCAGGTGGATTTGCTTTATTTTCTATGTTACATTAAGGTTTTCTATTAATGGGTTTCATTCTATTACCGTTTTCCACTGAATTCTTCTTTGATTTGTGGGATTTTCTTTCAGATTAAAAAATTCTGTTAGTTTTCGGATCCCTTCATTTACATCAGTTTCACCAATTCGAATGGAAAGTTCAGAAGAGAAGAATAGATGCTTATTAACTCTGTTTATGTTTTTTCTACTCTCCAGTCTCCACCCTTCATGCATGAGAAAGGGAAGATCATCCCCAAAACACCTCTCTATGTGTGTTAAAGCTAGCCTTGCGTTAAACGGTGTAAATGTCTTAAATTTCTACTATGGATTCAATCTCGGTTATGTTTGAGATCATCCCCAATTCAATCTCAGTTATGTTTGAGAAAATATCTGTCGTCTTGTTCATTGAATTTCTACCATGTATTTATCCACTGTCTTGGTTATTTGTTTTCTTTGTCACAATGCATAGGATAATAAATTGAGGGAGGGTACACATTTGACCTGCAAAGAGAATGGTGCCCCATAATATGAGACATAAGATTATTACTTCCATGCATGCCACGAAATTATCAAATTCCTAAGAACAATTATTAATTTAAAGTTGTATTCTCGAAGAGAGTAAAGGCCATGTTTGGTTCACTGTCCTGAGTCTCATTCTTTTAATTCTTGTTGATTTTGTGCATGAATGAATAAGAATGAATAGCATTAGAGTGTTTAGTTACAAAATTCTTACCATGAGTCATTCTTTTTAGAATGAAAAACCAGCCCATAGCATAAAAATTGAGTAGTTTGTAGTATGAAAAATAACCATGCCTCATCTTGCTCATTTTCATTCTTTGAGGAAAATATGCCTACAAAACTGCTGTTATAGATGTTTACTAGAGGACTATCGTGGAAGTACTTTTACGTAAGCACTTTTAAAAAAATACTTTTACATGAAAGCATTTTAATAAAAATGCTATTATAAAAGCACTTTTACAAAAACACTTTATGAAAGTACTTTTATGAGAACATTTTTGTAAAATCACTTTTACGAATATACTTTTATAAAAACACTTTTATGAAAGTACTTTTATCAAAATATTTTTATGAAAACACTTTTACAAAAGTATTTTTATAAAAACACTTTTACAAAAGAATTTTTACACAGGACACTTGTCAACCTAAAAAGAATTCATTTTTAGGAAAAAAAGTGTTTGGTTCATAACAATATTTTCTCATTCTCCCTATTTTTACCTATTTTTGTCAATTTTAGAATTTCATCTTAAATAAAAATGAGAATGAATGAAAATTAAACTAAACACGACCTAGATTTGCTCCTCATAGAAGCACTCTTCATACCAATTTTCAGCCCTGTGCATAGGGAACATCTTCTGCACATGTATTTTGTCATTCATGTGGAGATGCTCCTAATGCACAGCTGCGATGTGCTGTGAGAATGGTGGCGTGAGGAGTGCTCCTAATGCACAGCTCCTAATGCACAGCTGCCAGTATTTCGTATTCATCCCCTTAATGAGTACTTTTTCCCTGTAAAAGCCTGGAACTTTGGCTCTTCTTTCTTCTGGGGCTGCTCTTGCTTGAGAGGTTGCTGCACATTAAATAAAACAAATAATAAACAGTTAAAACATAGTCTGGGGTCGGTTACACAAACTCTGCTCTATCATGAGCCATGTTTTCTGCCAAAATCTTTAAAATGGACTCCCCGTCCGTAAAAAGGGGAAACAATAAACCGAAACCCTAATTTCAAAGTAAACCTGAAGAGAACCAGACCTACCTTTTGTGCATCTTTATTCGTGTGGTTTGAACCAAATACAAGCTTTCCCTGAGTCTGACGAGAAGTGCTTTGTGAAGTGGACCCTGCTGAACTTTGCCCACCACCACTTGTAGCCACTGGTTGCTTGTCTTTGGATCCAGAGGTAGAAACCGATGGGGGTTGACACTTCAATGGTTTCCCATCCAAGCGTCTTCCAACACCAGAAAATGGGTTCAATTTTGGTTCTGCCTCAGCAGCAGCCTCTTGAACTGCAAAAACAAATTAGTTGGTTATGACAAAAGAAACATCCAACAGATCTCCCCCCCACACACCCACACACACACGAGAGAAGCCTCTATTTCTTCTGATTGCTGCTGCCTATCTACCTCTAAACCCTTGGCTATGACAAAAGGAATGAGTAGTAATATACAAATTGAGTCATCCATCATTCAACAAATCCCACTGCCTTGGCTCCTGAGTAGCAAATTTCCCATTTTGAACCTTTCCAGTAGTTAGGGGGCGGGGATTGGGTATAGACAACTTTGCTCAGTTTCCCCCCTTGAGTTAATTTTTCTATTGTACATTGCATGTCATATTGAGTATATTTTCTTTCTGATCTATTACCAATTAAAAGAAAACAATTACCAACCACGTCAACATTTTCATGATAATCTGATCCTTTTTTTGGGAGGGGGATCTGAGTATTATTTCTATTTTCATTTTTATAGTGTTGAAAGAAGTAGAACAAAAAGAAAGAGAAGTGAAAATGAATTCAAAACACAATTTATTTCTATTGCAGACCAGGATTTGGCAAATAAATAACAAGAACCAATTAAGCATGTCATATTTGTCCTAAAGCATTGAAAATAACGACTGCTAAGGTTTGAAAGTAGATGAATAGATGTGAAACCATGATGATCCTGAAACAGAGACACTGAAGTGACTGAACATAAAATGGAAATGGCAGAGTATATGAAAATGCTAACCTTGAGCTGGTGCCTTGCTTGCAGGAACAGAAGCGGCAGGTCTCTCAGGTTCCTTATAATCAAGGGGAGGTGCAAAGTCTACCTCACAGTCTGTCTCAATAATGCTTATTGCATTGGAAGGCTTTGTTACTACAATATCTATGTAGTACTTCTTATTGTTATAAGCTACCATTATACTATCCCCAGTGGTTAAGCAAGAGAAGTTCCTTAATGTTGTCTCCAAGCTACATGCAAGAGAACAGAAGTGAGGTAATCCATAACCATTGCAACATTTCAGGAAAAATCACAGTGGCAATTTTCCAAAGCAAACTGTTCAGAAAGGAAAAGTAAGTTAACAGTCAAAATAAATTGTTCAGAAAGTTGCCTTGAACAAAAAAAAAAACTGTCTTAAGTCTCCCCATTTTATTTACAAATGTATATATGAATTCCAATCAAACCACAGGTCTTCAAGGCACAATAACTAATTCAGATTAGCTGAACATGATGGCTGTTCAGCTGGTTGTGGAACCAATGATAATATTCCATGCCAGTAATAAATTCATGGACCCCACTTTGGGATGTGCAGATTCCATGATTTTATTACTGGCGTGGAAAGTTATCATTGGTTCCACAGCCCGCTGAACAGCCATCGCATTCAGCTAATCCTTTCTATTTTTCAGCAAGTATTAAAGGGTGTTTGGGAAGGATTAGCTGAATGCGATGTCTGTTCAGCAGGCTGTAGAACCAATGATAATTTTCCACACCAGTAATAAAATACATGGAACCTGCATCTCTTACAGTGGGGCCCACGAATTTATTACTGGCACGGAATATTATCTTTGCTCCACAGCCAGATGAACAGCCATTGTGTTCAGCTAATCCAAATTAGAATCCTGAGCATCAGAATCTTGTATAGCAGTAACCCCACATAGCTTCACCTGGGGGAGGGGGCGATACATATAATGTAAAAAAGATGTAGAAGAAAGAGAAAAGGTGGGAGGCAACAGAATTGTAGGTCCCATTTGGTGCATCTTTTTATGCAGGCTTTCGGCTGTTTAGAAGCCCAACTGCCCGCGCTTTGGTCTTTTCTCATTTGGTTAGGAAAAGGTCTAGCCAGATGAACAGCCAACGCATACAGCTAATCCAAATTAGAATCCTGAGCATCAGAATCTTGTATGACAGTAATCCACAGGTTCACCTGGGGGAGGGGGTGATACATTTGATGTAAAAAAGATGTAGAAGAAAGAGAAAAGGTGGGAGGCAACAGAATTGTAGACCCCATTTGGTGCATCTTTTCACACAGGCTGTCGGCTGTTTAGAAGCCCGACAGCCCGCGTTTTAGTCTTTTCCCGTTTGGTTAGGAAAAGGTCTAGCCGCCAAAAGATGCCTCCCCAAAAAGACACACAAAGCCCATTTTGGGCTATTTTCGGGAAGCTCCAAATGGAGTTTTCGACTTTTTTTCATCACGTCTTCGTGTGGAAAGACGAATGGGAAGATGTGCCTTAACCAAACGGTCTTCAGGCTGCTAAGATCTTAATGCAAAAGCTCACATCGTCTTTTGGCTGTCAGTTCTGCTGGAAGATCTTTCAAAAAAGACTTGCCAAAAGGCACCATAGTTTTGAGTGAAAGGTAGAGGAAGGTAAGGAGGTTGGGTCTTTGAGATGAGTGACTTATATGATGAGAATTTCTTGGAAAGAAGTTTCATCTTAATTTAGATGGATGTATTGTTCTTTCTTTTTTTCTGGTTATATTTTTTGAATATTCTTTCCTTCATAGTTGGTAATAGCTTGTCACCTCCCTTTGTTATAAAAAGAAAGTGGATTTTTTATTCATCCACTTTGTACCAATCTTTGCCCTTTTGTTAATATAATCATTCTTACCAATCAGGGAAGGGGGAAAAAGATCATGGGATGGCAGTCAGGATACCCATTCTTGAGGGATCTCAAAGAAATATTGCCCCTCATTAAAAGAACCATAAAATGACAAAAGTTTGAAAAGAAAATTGTGCACTCACATGGCTTTGGGATTGGAAATATCTAAGAAATCCATTGTGTGAGGCTGCAGTTTCACGTATGTGCCTTTTGGAAGAGTCACATTTTTAACACGCACAGTATCTCCCTCTTGTAAAAGCATATTTTCCATCATCTAGAGAGGAATAAGTAAGAAAGTTGGGGGCAAATGTGCAGAGTTGCGCTTTCACAAATGAATTTATCAAAAAACAGTTTCCAACAAATACAAAACACGTGCACACGCACAAATGCACAATATCGAATGCTTACCCAATATGGCATGTAGATCATGCCTTCTTCAGCAATGAACTCCAAAACACCACAGTGTGAAACTCGCTCAGTGGCAGAATTGCGTAGCTCAAACAACATTGGATAGTCAATGTGAAGAGAAGCTGAAAAGTAAAGTTTTACTATCAAATCTGAATCTCGAATTATGAACAATTAAAAATTCGTAAGCTAGAGTGGCAAGAAGAATGACAAAATATTAACAGGGATTACACAATTAAAGCAACTCACCAAGACGATCAAGAGCCGAGGGAGGCATTATTACTGTGACAACAAAAGACAAAATCGTGACAAATTTGCACAACACACATACAGAGAGAAAGAGAGATGTAAACAATAATATAAAACTTGGTTAGAAAGTCAACTTACTTTTATCGCCACTTTCAATTTGCGGCTGTAGAATGAAAGGAAAAAAAAAGAATATACATTAGAAAATTGACAGCTACCAGAAAAAGAACCTAATCAATCTATAAACATGTCAGAAATGTGGATTGTTAATGAATATAGGTGGTTGGTGGATGGATTGATCCCAATTGGTACAAAAACCAAGCCAACCCAGCATTTTCCCTCCTACATGATGTGGCCAAATTGTTCCAAATGGGATTTCCTACCCACTCTCTACCTGTCGTGAATTGCAGCCACACATCTCTATTATGAATTGAGAGATGTGTGGCTGCAATTCACGGCGGGTAGAGAGTGGGTAGGAAATCTGGGTTCAAATTGTTCAGCATGAGTTTAAAGAGCCCCACACTCTAGGAAGAGCAGATCTAGATTTGAGTTGTGTGGAATACACAACCAGCCAAAAGGTTTCTCAGCTAATTCAGGACATGCCCTCCTAAAGTAAAGGTGAGAGAGTGGCTGTGGAGGATGCCTAAAGAAAGGGACAAGCTATGGACAAAGGTGGTGGTGGAGTGTATATGGACTTTTGGATAATGGATGGGATGTTGGATCATTGGCTAGGGCAACCCAAGCTTCTCCTTGGAAAGCCATCCATGTGGTTCTTCCTTTATTCCTTCCCCTTCTCAGGTATGATCTTAATCCTAGGAACCTTACTACATTTTAGGAACAAGTTTGGTGTGGAATTTCTACTCTGAAGGACCGATATCCTTCTCTGTTTGCACTGTCATGTTTTAAAAATGAGCCAATCTCCAAATTTCTTGTTCCTTCAAACACAAGAAATGGTTTTGACTGGAATCTTGAGTTTAGAAGGGGTATAAGGGATTCTGAACTACACACTATAGTTACAGTGATCCAAACCCTTGAAGAAGTTTTGATCCCTCTAAGTCTGATGGAAGGATTTGGATTCCTCTCTCCTTATGAATCCTTTTCCTCTGCTTCTTTTTTCAAGGCCCTAACCCAACCCTCCTTTAACTCTCTGCAACCTTTTCCTATCAAGGAGGTATTGCGCAAGTCTACCACATTTGGAGCTTTTTGTTGGGAAGTTTTTTTTTTTTTTTTTGGATGAATAATAGAAACTGATTCATTATGAATAAAGAAAGATGTACAACGAGGATAGAGGGAGATATCAACTTTCTTAACTCTCCCTCACCCAGGAAACATGATTATAGAATTACAAAACAACCCAAAACAAACGATCCCTTCTCACCCCCTGTTTAGCTAAAGTGTCAGCAAAGGAGCTATAGCATTCCTTTTCAACCATTGTACATTAATTTCCATTCCTTGAGAAAGCCACTTACTCCTCCTCTCATTAATAGAGCTCGACCGCCCAGCCTCCTCTTCCTTTTGCAACCACTCAATAACTAACTTTGAGTCCCCTCAATTAGAAGCTTATGAATGTGCAGCTCTTTAGCCCTTTGGAGGCCTTCCAACACAGCCATTATTTCAGCCCTTAGAGAGTCTCCCAGACCAATTGGACCCGAGTAAATGGCTATGATTCTTCCTTCCTCATTTCTAAAAACTCCCCCTACGCCGTAAGGACCCGAGTAAATGGCTCTGATTCTTCCTTCACTACTCCCCCAACTTGAACTTAAGCCAACCTTGAGAGGAGCGGAGTCAGCAACTTACTTCCAATTTCTCACCAAATCATCTGCATGGACCCCTCAAAGAGATCCAAAGACTTCAACCAATGGATCACCCTAATTGTAATGACGTCAATTAGAGCATCTCTACTTTCCTTATCAAGAAAAATCCTCTTATTCCTTTCTTCCAAGCTGTCCAATACACAACCACCCTTGTGCATCTCCATAATGATCTTCCCCTCTTCTTCGGCCAACTAACAAAGGTAGAGGAGGCAAACAAGCTTTGTATGTTTGGCAGGAGGCTCCACCTGCATCCAAAAAAAGAGAGAAACCATTCAAATTGAAGAAATAAAAGGGCAGGAAATTAATAAGTGGTAGCAAAACTCACCTTCAGCCTAAGAACACTACTTAGGGGATAAGCGCCAATTGGGTCTTTTTCCTTGAAGTAAATCATGGGTGCTAATTCTCTCTAGAAAGGCTTCCCAGCAGAATGCTCTAACTCGAGGAGGGATAGGCTTGCTCCAAACCTCCTTAATAGGAAAAGGGGAAAGAGTCCATATTCGCCATTCCCTTTTGGTGGGATCCAAGAAAGCCCCTTCTAACTTTTGGACAAGTGACAAGGCAACACTTACTTCCAACTCACATAGTCCTCTCCTAAACCTCAAATCCCAATGAAACCCACAATTGAAATAGAAGGAACAAGGAAAGAAGAAATGGGCTCATCCCTATGACTGGAAATGGAAAAAAGAGAGGGGAATTGCTCCTTCGAAGGAGAATTACCCAGCCAAACATGTTCCCAAAATTTGACAAGACTTTCGGAGCAAAGATTATACCTGACAAATGACAAGAAGGATGGTAAAATTGCACGGGCGGCTTTCCATGGAGAAGGACTAGTAGCCCTAGCCAAAATCCAAGAGTCCCAGCCATCAGCCGCAAGCCCATGAATATTGATGATTACTTTTGTCCACAACTTGTTGTTGGAAGGATTAGAAATCAGGTTTGACATGGTCAAGCCAGGTTTGGTGGCTGCCCGAATTTTCAAAACTTTTCTAACCCAACCCGGGAACTGATTTCCCAAATTTGCAATGAACTGGACCAAATTAAAACTAATCATACTTGATACGGAGACCACAATGCGCAACTCCCAGAGTGGTAGTTCATGCCCAATATCAGTCCCAAAATCAGCCTCCAACTGAAAATGGCAGTGTGTATGTGAAGTTGGTTCAGCAACAACGTTTCAACAAAACTGGTCTCCAACTTGCTTGGATCAAATTGAGTTTGTGAACCTGATATTCCCTGATGTTTTTCTTGCAAAAACACAGTGGAGAACTGATAGAAATCAGTCCTTACCAAGGCTCGGTCGAACTAGGGTTTCTAGGAGACAAGAGAGAAGAGAAGAGAGCAAGAGAGTGGAGAGAATGGTTGGTTCGCCCCTCCCCTCTTAGTCCCTTATATAGAGCACTCTCCTAATCTAATTAGGAGCTGATCCAAATCAAATTTGGATCATGGCTTTATCTTTAATTGATAAGCATTATCTTCTTAAGAAGATAAGTACTTCATACCCAAATCCATGTCCATTTTCAACCCAACTCACAGGACAACTTAATCACTTAACTAATCATATTAGTGATGGACCTTAGGCCAATTTTCTCTAATGGTTCACATCCCAAGGTGTTGCATGGCCACTTTGGTAAATATTGTATGGCGTAGGCAGTGTTTTAAAAGGTGTGCCTGAGGCACACCTAGGCACAAAGGCGAGGCGCATTTCAGCCTAGGCAACCCCGCATTGGTCAAGGTGCCAAGGCGGCCACACTTTGCCAAGGGCACTCACCTCTACGCCTAAGTCATGCGCCTGAGCCCAAACGCCCAGCGAGCGCCTATTCATGAAGTTAAACTTCTTTTATTTGTTTTTAAGTTTACATATGGTTATTATGGTATATTATTAGTATGCTTCCTTTTTATGCATTCAACTATTGCATATTGTATGCCAAAGAAAAAAAACAACATGCTCAATGCCATATTGAGACCTCAGAATTCGGACTTAGCAAAACCTTGCTACGCAAGCAAGATCGAACAAGCCAAAACTGGAACAAGCTTAGGAACTCCAAAACGGCAATCCAGACTCCATTCTTCTTCTTCTTGGATCATCAGGTGATTCAAGCAGGCCATTCTTCTTCTTCGATCATCAGGGAACAAGCTTGCACTTGCAGTCAGCAGCACAAGGTATGGGTATTATCACGTATGGTCTTCTTTCTTTCTTTCTTAACCATTCACAGGGGCTCCCCCCCCCCCCCCTTCTTCTTTCTTTCTTTCTTTCTTCCACTGTTTTCAACCACAGAACAGGGGCTCTGCTCCCCATCTTCCTCTTCCTTCCTTTCGTTCTTTCTTCCTTTCTTTCTTCCATTGCTTTTAACTGTAGAACAAGGGCTCCACCCCCTATCTTCTTTCTTTCTTCCATTGTTTTTAACCGTAGAACAAGGGCTCCACCCCCCATCTTCTTCCTCTCCTCCTCTGTTTTTCAACTGTTTTTTTTACTTTCTTTTATACTAAAACAGAGCTCCGCCCCATTATCTAAAACAGGGGCTCCGTTGGTTTCATTATTTCTTTTCTTTCGTTTTTTTATTTCCCAATTTGAACTGTCATCAGTTTTTCCAATGTTTTTTTGACTTTTTCCCTAAGATTTCTTTTTTTCCACTGTTTTTTACACTAAAACAGGGGTTCTGCCCCATTCTTTTTTTTCATTCATCAACATCAGCTTTGTAAGTCTGTTTTATTTCCAAAACAGGGGCTTGACCCCATTGTTTTTTTTCAGTTTTTTTTTTTTTTTTGTATCCGATTTTTCTTTTTAGCCTGAAAACAGGGGCACCGGCAGCCCCATTTTCATTCTTTCATGTTAATACATTATCCAACATTCATGTTAATTGATTTATTAATTGTTCACTGTTAGTAGTTAGCTTTGTTAATCTATTTGTTAGCATTTAGGTTTTAGCAGTTAGCTATTTTAGTTGATTTGATTTAGTTCATGCTATATTTGTTTTGATTGATTATTAATTTAATATTCCTCTTTTTTACACAACTAGATGTGGATGAAGGCAATACTTCTCGTGAAAGTACAAGCAATAGGGGGCTCATTAGAGGCTGGAGAGTTGGGAGGGTGGAAACCCCCCTCACTCACCTACAGTTTGCTGATGGCACGATTCTGTTTTGTGAAGGCGGTAATGTGAGCTTTATCAAAAACTTGAAGTTGGTGATACAACTGTTTGAGCAAATGTCTAACTTGAAGATTAACCTTGGGAAAAGTTGTGTAGTGGGGGTGAATTTGGAGGAGGGAGAGATCAGGGAGAGTGCTAAAGTGCTGGGGTGTGAAGTTTCGGGGTGGCCTTTGAATTACTTAGGGTTTCCATTAGGTGATAATCCCATGAGAGAGAGCTTTTGGAACCCGGTGATGGAAAGGTTTGAAAAAAGACTGGTATCCTGGAAAAAGAACACCTCTCTCTCAGTGGGAGAATTACACTTATTAAGGCCACGCTTGCTAACTTACCCATCTTTTTTCCTGTCAGTGTTTAAAATCCCAGTGAAGGTTGCTAATAGATTAGAGAAGCTAATGAGAGATTTCCTGTGGGAGCCGGGAGAGGAGAAGAGGGATCATAGAGTTAGCTGGGAGATAGTATGTAGGAGTAACTCTTGTGGTGGCTTGGGGCTTGGGAGTATTAGGAGAAGGAATATGACTCTGTTGGGGAAGTGGTTTTGGAGGTTCCCTATGGAGAAGGAGAAGCTATGGGCTAGAATAGTGGCAAGTATACATGGGCTGGAGCACAATGGATGGGACGCTGGAATCAGAGCTAGGACCACAAGCAATTCTCCTTGGAAAGCCATTCATGACCTGCTACCAGTTTTCTCCCCTAATATCAGGTATGATTTGAATTCCGTTAACTCCATAAAATTTTGGGAACAAACCTGGGTGGGGAGTGCCCCTTTAAAGGACCAGTTCCTTCTTTGTTTGCTCTTTCTGATTTGAAAAATGAGCCGATCTCGTCTTTCACCACCCTGTCCTCTTCCACTTTTGGGATTGGGTGGAACTTGGGTCTAAGAAGGGATTTGAGGGACTCAGACCTCGACAGTATTTCGAGCCTTATTGCTCTTCTTGATAACGTTGTCTTAGACCCCACTAGGGCGGATTCTAGAATTTGGACACCTACCCCCAATGGCATCTTCTCCTGTGCTTTGTTCTTCAAAGTCTTAAGTCAGTCCACCAGTCCTACCTTCCCCCCTTTCCCTGTTGGTGAGGTTTGGTGCAGAGCAATACCTCCTAGGGTTGGTAGTTTTTGTTGGGAAGCCTATCTGGAAAGAATCAACACTGGTGATCTACTCCAAAAGAAGAGACCCAATACTTGCTTGTCACCTCAATGGTGTGTTCTGTGCAAAGCGGATGGGGAGACTAGTTTTCACCTACTGGTGTCTTGCCACTTTGCGAGGTCAATTTGGGATTGGGCTTACTCCTTATTTGGATGTAGCTAGAATCCCCCATCAGATTTGCAGGGCCTTTTCTCCCCTTCCTTCTTCAGGTGGCAGATAAAAAGGGGAAGGATAATGTGGAGAGGATTAAGGGTTGTAGTATGTTGGACACTGTGGGAAGAAAGAAACTCCAGGATATTCTCAGAAACCCAGAGAGGAGCAGCAGATCTGAGGGCTATCATACATATTAGGGCAATACAGTGGCTGAAATCTTTGGAACTATTCACAGATTACACTGTGGATGACATGTTGAGGAAGTGGGGTGAAATTGCAAATTGCACACAGACCAAGTCAGAAATGAATGTGGTTTGGACTCCCCCACCTGGTGGATTCTTGAAATTAAATTTTGATGGGTGTAGTAGGGGAAATCCGGGACAATCGGGGATTAGGGGTGTTTTTAGGGACGAAAATGGGGTCATCTCTGCCATGTTCTCAGGCCCAATTGGAGTGGGTGACTCCCTTAGAGCTAAGATCTTTGCAGTTATGGAAGGAGTCCAGAAAGCTAAGGAGTTGAACATCAAGAAACTCATAATTGAAGGGGATTCAGAGGTGATGATAGGGTGGCTGACTAAAGATCAAAATGGTTTATGGAAGTACAATAATGAGAGGAGGAAATTCAAGTGGCTGGTGCGGGAGATGGAAGTTAAGACATGTTGGGTTAAAAGATCGGCTAATTCCCTAGCTGACGGTTTAGCTAAACAAGGGGCAGAAAGGGATTCACTGTTTTGGACTAAGCTGTAACTTTAGTGTCCTCTTTTCTTTTTTCCTTTCATGAGGCTCTTTGTGGCTCTTGGAAGATAAGTGTGTTTGTCTTCCTCTTGTAAATTCTTTATTGATGATTTAATGAAAGTGTTATTGATCAAAAAAAAAAAGTACAAGTAATAGGAGAGATCCGTCATGGAAGTATTGCTCTCTACAAGACCTAATAATACAAATTCAGTCACTTGCCTCTATGAAAAAGTGACTAATGGAGGAATCTATAGGGAAAAAGAGCATATTGTTGGTGGTAGGAGGAATGTATGTAACAAGTGCCCTAAAGAAGTTAGGGAAGAAATTTTAGCATATATGCAAAAGAAAAAACTGTAAAAGAAAACATGGAGATGGAAGAAGTGGATAGGATTCCTAATTTTGATGATCATGAGGATATGATTGAAATTGAAGAAGACGATGATGTACAAGTTCATGGTGGTGATAATCATCAAAGACCTATTTCATTATCTAATTGTGGAGGTTCTAATTCATGTTATAGGTCGTCTTTTGCATCTGCTGGATCAAAGTCTAACTCCAACCCCAAGCCACCCATTAAAAGACAAAAAGGGCCCATGGACAAGTTTTTGACATTACCTAGTCCTGAGCAAGTTGTAGAGATGAGAAGGGAAAAAAAATGATGAAAAAAACCACCATCAACGAAACATATAATAAAGAAGGAAGGATACAAGTTTGTATACGTATTACTAGGTGGTTATATCAAACGAGTATTCCTTTAAATACCATTCGCTTGAAAAGCTTTGAAGCTATGGTGGAAGCAATTAGGCAATTTGGGTCAGGATTAAAGATCCCAAGTTATAATGAAGCGAGGGTTCCTTTCTTGAAAAAGGAAGTTGATTACATGAAGACATTGTTGCAGCATCATAAGAGTCATGGGAAAAGTGGGTGTGTTCTCTCATGTCTGGTGGATGGATCGATAGAAAAGATAGAACCCTAATTAATTTTTGTGTCCATAGCCGTGTCAGGGCAATGTTCATAGAGAGCATTGATGCATCAGGTGATGTAAAGACAACTGAGTTGTTTAATTTATGCGATAAGATGGTTGAGAGGATAGGGGAAAAGAATGTGATTCAAGTCATTACTGATAATGCTTTGAACTATGTTTTGGCTAGTAAATTTTCTAACTTGTTTATTTTATTTATAGCTTTTACTTAGTTTTTATTTTTAATGTTGCGTTTCTTAAATAGTTATTTTTTTGTGTTATTAGGAAAATATTTGATGGCTAAGTATCCTCATTTGACATGGACACTGTGTGTTGCCCATTGTATGGACCCCATCTTGGAAGACATTGGGAAATTACCTATTGCCAAGAGGACTATCGAGAGGGCAATAGCACTAACGGGATACACATATTGAACTTAAAGAGAAGGTTTACAAGCCAAAAGGAATTGGTTAGGCCAGCCAAAACTCACTTTGCTACCTCCTATCTTACATTACAAAGCGTTTATAAGCAAAAGAGAAACTTGAGGGAAATGTATTCTACTGAGTGGAGTGATAGCAAGTGGGCAAAGGAAGCCAAGGGTAGAAGGGTTGCGGAGATAGAAATGATGCCTTCATTTTGGAATAACATTGTATATATATTCTAAAGGTGTGCAACCCTCTTGTTCGTGTCTTACGCTTGGTAGATCATGAAAACAAACCAGCTATGGGTTACATTTATAAGGTTGTTGATAGGGCAAAGGAAGCAATTCAGAAGGCATTTGATGGTAAATGGGAAAAGATCTTAGAAATTTTTGAGATTATTGATAGGAGATGGGAGTGTCTACTCAATCAACCATTGTATGCAGCTGGTTTCTATTTGAATCCTCAATTTTATTATGATAATGTGGAAAGAACTGATTTAGATGAAGAGACTATAAATGGCCTTTATAAAGTAATCCTCAATTTTATTATGATGATACAATCATTGATGAATTATCAAGGTATAAGAATGTAGAAGGGATTTTTGGTAATAACATGGCTATTTGGTAGAGAAGGATAAAAGCACCGGGTAAATGTTGATATATAGTCAATTAATATTTGTGTTTAGTTATTTTAATAATTGCTATTTTTATTTAGTTAATTTGCTAATTTATTTAATATTTATATTTTTCAGCTGATTGGTGGACAGATGGCTATTTGGTAGAGAAAGATAAAAGCACCGGGTAAATGTTGATATATAGTCAATTAATATTTGTGTTTAGTTATTTTAATAATTGCTATTTTTATTTAGTTAATTTGCTAATTTATTTAATATTTATATTTTTCAGCTGATTGGTGGACAGCATTTGGTGCTTCAGCTCCAAATCTACAAAAAATTGCTATCAAAGCTCTAAGTTTAACATGTAGCGCATCTGGCTGTGAGCGGAACTGGAATGTGTTTGAGCATGTATGTCTTTAATAAATTTACTTGTGTAATAATTTATTTATTGTGAATAAACCCTAGTTGATTCTAGGTCAAAGTAGAGAAGAAGGAAGAAGAAAGAAAAGAGAAATAAGGAGAAGAATGTTCCGCCAGACTAGAAGAGAGAATGTGAAAAATCACTCTCCTAGCTGACCCACTTGGATTTTATTCATAAACTTGGAGTTACAAGAAAGACAGTTTTGTCCCTCATATAAGATGGGACACATAACTTAAACTCAGATACAATAGACCTTTCACTTCCAAGAAGATAAACCAGAATGACCAAAATACCCCTGACTCAAGCACTCTAACACTCCCCCTCAAGCTGGAGAGTATATATCATATAGTCCCAGCTTGTTACAAATGTAATCTATTCTTCCCCGAGACAATCCCTTTGTGAAGAAATCTGCCCACTGATTTCCTGAGCTTACATGAGATGTAGTAATTACCCCACTTATCACTTTCTCTCTAACAAAGTGACAATCCACCTCAATATGTTTAGTTCTTTCATGGAAGACAGGATTGGATGAGATGTGAACAGCAGCTTGGTTATCACAGTATAGTTTCATGGGTTTGTCAATTGAGAACCCCATCTCCTGTAGTAAGTTCTTCAGCCATACTAGTTCACATGTGGTATGGGCCATAGCCCTGTACTCTGCTTCTGCACTACTTCTTGCCACCACTGTTTGCTTCTTGCTCTTCCAAGTTACAAGATTGCCACTAGACCTGTTCATGGGCTGGGCCGGGCTCGGGCCGGGCTTTCACTTGTCACTAATGAAAAAATACTAGGCCCGAGCCCAAGCCCGGCCCTGGTAAAAAGCCCGAAGCCCGAGCCCGAAGCCCGACCAAATTGAAAAAAAAACAATTTTCCCTATTCAAATTAGAATTAAAATTTCAGATAAGTATTTTTTTTCTATTTAAATGAACAATGGGCCTACAAGATGGTATTTTTCCCTTTCTTTTATATTTTAAAACACAATTTTACATTCTTAAATCAAAAAAATTTATTCAAATGGACATACTCACATAAATAATTTTAAGTTTAATATTAGGTCAGGCCGGGCCGGGCTCAGGCCGGGCTATTTTGACAAAACCCAAGCCCGGCTTGAATTTATTGCGGGCCAGGCTTTTTGGCCCGAATTTAAGCTCGCGGGCCTATAAAAATGTCCAAGCCCGTCCGGGGGCCGGGCCGGCCCGTCGGGCCACCCGGTCCATGCACAGGTCTAATTGCCACCCAAGAAGGTACCATACCCTGTTGTTGACCTCCTGTCTGATATAGAGCCAGCCCAGTCAGCATCTGTGTATCCTACTATCTCAAGAGTTCCCCCCTTTTGGTAAAACAAACCACGACCTGGAGCACCCTTTAGGTACCTAACAATTCTTAGAACAGCTTCCCAGTGAGAAACCCGGGGATGTTGCATAAACTGACTCACCACACTCACAACAAATGATATATCTGGTCGGGTAATGGTCAGATAGTTCAACTTTCCCACCAACCTTCTGTATCTTCCAGGATCATCAAACTCTTCACCGGAATCCACACTTAACTTGGCATTGAGTTCCATAGGAGTCTCTGCTGGTTTAGCACCTAATAACCCAGTTTCTTCAAGTAGAAGAAGAACATATTTTCTCTGACATAGGTTGATCCCCTGTTTTGACCTCGCAACCTCAACCCCTAGGAAATACTTTAGCTTCCCCAGATCTTTCGTATTGAAATGGTCCTGTAAGAATTTTTTCAGCTTGTCAATGCCATTGTTGTCACTTCCAGTTATGACAATATCATCTACATACACGACTAGCAAGATTGTCCCATCCTTTGAGTTATAGCTGAACACAGAATGATCAACCTGACACTGTTTCATCCCAAAGGCCTTCACCACTTCACTGAACCTGCCAAACCATGCACGTGGAGATTGTTTCAGTCCATAGATTGCCTTTTTGAGCCTGCACACCTTACCAGCCTCCCCCTGAGCAACAAACCCTGGTGGTTGCTCCATATACACCTCCTCAACAAGATCACCATGTAGGAAGGCATTTTTGATGTCAAGTTGCACAAAAGGCCAATCATACATAGCAGCTAATGAGATTAACACCCGAACTGAACCAATTTTAGCCACAGGAGAGAATGTCTCCATATAGTCCACACCATATAATTGATAATAGCCCTTGGCCACTAACCATGCCTTCAATCGTTCCACACTGCCATCAGGAAGATGCTTCACTGTATAGACCCATTTACACCCAACAATGTGCTTACTAGGAGGAAGGGTGGTGAGTTCCCACGTGTGATTATGTTGTAGAGCAGAGAGTTCTTCTTCCATGGCTTGCCTCCACCCTGGGGAGGTAAGGGCTTCCTGTACAGTCTTGGGAATGGGAACCGATGAGAGTAATGATATAAACTTGCAATGAGAAGCAGAAAGGTGAGTAGTGGAAACATAGTCTGAAATGGGATGAGAAGTACAAGTACGTTTATCTTTCCGCAAAGCAATAGGAAGATCAAGATCTGAGGGAGAAGGAGCAGTAGCAGGATCTGTCGACAGGTGCTGAAGTGGAGGAGGGGCCGAAGCACTTCTGCGGGTATACACTTGAGTAATTGGCGGCCCCTCTGTAGTAACAAGCATATGATGTGCATCTGCAATAGGAATGGGAGCTACGGGGAGAGGGTCCATAACCGGTACAGGAAGAGGAACCAAAAGAAGAAGAGACCTCGACATCTGAGAAAAAAGGAACTGATTCAAAGAAGGTGACATCAGAGCACACAAACGATTTATGAAATTTTGGGTTATAACACTTATACCATTTCTGAGTCCTCAAGTAGCCAAGAAAAATACACTTCGTAACTCGAGCATCTAGCTTGTCTACTCCAGGCCCCAAGTGTTGAACAAAACAAACACAACCAAAGACTCTTGGGGTGAGAGGAAATGGAGACAAAGTGGGAAACAACATGGAGAAAGGGGATTGACTTCCAAGGATTAACATGGACATCCGATTTATCAAAAAACAGGATGTAAGAACAGCATCACTCCAAAAATGTTTTGGGACATGCATATTGATCATTAAGGACCGAGCAGTTTCAAGGAGATGTCTATTTTTCCGTTCAGCTACACCGTTTTGTTGCGGGGTGTAGGCACAAGAAGTTTGATGAATTATTCCATGATGTTCTAGGTATTGCTGAAATGGTGAGGAGATGTATTCTTTGGCATTATCGGAGTGAAGTATTTTCATATGAACACCAAATTGAGTGCGTATTTCAGCATGAAATTTCTGAAAAATAGAGAACAATTCACTACGGTCTTTCATAAGGTAGATCCATGTCATCCTTGAAAAGTCATCAACAAAGATTACAAAGTACTTAAACCCATTGTATGACACAACTTTAATTGGACCCCATACATCAGAATGAACTAAAGCAAAAGGACTAGACACGACTATCAATTCTTGGACTAAATGAGACTCGATGATGTTTGCCTAACTAACATGACTCACAATCTAACGATGAAAGATGACTCAAAGAAGGAACTAGCAGCTTCAAAGCCTTGAGAGAGGGATGACCGAGTCTGCAGTGCCATTGGAGAGGAGTAAGAGATGACTGAAAAGCCACTGGGGGGCCACCACCATCAAGGTAATACAAACCACTTGCTTCATGCCCTCCACCAATCTTCTTCCCCGTCTTGAGATCCTGAAACACACAAGAAGAAGGATAGAAGGAGAAATCAACATCACCAACACTACAAATAGGAGATGTAGAACCATTAGCAAGAGTAACTGACTGAGATGTGGAGGAGCGAGAAAGGGAAGAAAATACATCAAGAGTCCAAGACATATGGTCCAAGGCTCCGGAATCAATGATCCAGGGTGAGGCTTTGGAAGCTAAGCAAGCCATACCTGAATGGGCAAGTGTAACTATGTTCTGCTGAGATGTTTGAAGGAACTGCTCATATACTGCCCGTGGTACACTCACCATTTCCTGCCCGGAAGCACAAACGGGTGTGGAGGGGGTTGGGGCAGTTTGCTGGCTTTCAGTAATTGTGCTACTACTCTTAGATGTAGCATGGTTAGCCCAAGTGTTGGGTGGACCACGCAAATCATAGCAGAAATTAACTATGCCCCTCTAAGCCACAATGTGTACATTTTCTCTGAGCATTAGTCCTTCCTCTTCCACGGCCTCCCCCTAACTCTCGGCCTCCAGTCCGGCCCCTAGCCCGATTAAACATGTGTCCACCACGGTTGCTTGGAGGGCCACTGCTGCCACTACCACTTCTACTTCCACGGCCACTCCCTTTAGTCACTACCAAACCAGATCTATCAGAGAAGGAAGAATGTTCCACCGGCTCAATGAATGTCCTTTTAAGACGGGCAAAAACTTCTTCAAGTGAAGGGAGAGCTGATCCCCCCAATATCTATGCTCTGACAGGCTCATACTCAGCCTTCAAGCCCACAAGAAACCTAGTCACATCAAGTTGTTCATGTTGCTTTTGTTGGATCTGGACATCTGATGTTAGAGGGTGATACACATTTAGCTCATTGCGGATGTTCCTCAAACTTGCATAATACTCCTCTAAGCTTTGACTTCCTTGCTTCAAATTGAAGTACTCTTGGTATAACTGATACACCCTAGTTGTGTTGTCTTTTCCAGAGTACAACTTTTTTGCATGATCCCAGATCTCTTTGGTTGTATCTAGGAACATGAAGTTCACACTAATCTTTGGTTCCATGTTGTTCCAAAGCCATGTCATTATCTGTGCATCATCTTGTTCCCAATCACTGAACCCAAGGGAATTAGAGGAAGGTTTCTCCTCCCCCACATGTTTTACTTTCCTCTTGGCCTTCAAAAACACCTCCACAGATTTTGCCCACGGTACATAGTTCTCACCATTCAACTTGATGGATGTCATTTGAACACTTATATAATCTTGTTGAAGTTTGACCTGCCATAGAATTCTGTCTTGTTCGTTGACTGTAGAGTAAAGTAGACAGCAAGAAGTAGGAGAGGAAAGAAGAAAAGAGAGAAAGGCTGGTTCGAATTAGGGAAAAAGTTCATCCCTTGATTCGGCCAGACCTGTTATTATATTATTAACTTATTGGAAAAGACTTGAGTGCCCTTCTTTAAGTAAGAGGCACTCGAACTAATATAACAGTACACATCAGCATTCTCAACAAGTACAAAGACTGAAATACCCCTTCACTAACACCACTAACACTCCCCCTCAAGCTGGTGAGTATATATCATATAATCCCAGCTTGTTACATATGTAGTCCACTCTCCCCCGACTCAAGCCTTTTGTAAACAAGTCTGCCCACTGGTTTCCCGTACTAACATATGCAGTTTCTATCACCCCATTCAGCACCTTCTCTCTCACAAAATGACAGTCAACTTCGATGTGCTTGGTTCTTTCATGAAACACTGGATTGGAAGAGATATGAACCGCTGCCTGATTGTCACAATAGAGCTTCATTGGAGTACTGATGTCATATCCTATCTCCTGTAGAAGGTTCCTCAGCCACACTAGTTCACAAGCAGTATGTGCCATGGCCCTATATTCTGCTTCTGCACTGCTTCTTGCCACAACTGTTTGCTTCTTACTTTTCCATGTTACCAGGTTACCCCCCAGAAAGGTGCAATAGCCTGTGGTAGATCGTCTATCAGACATAGAACCTGCCCAATCAGCATCGGTGTATCCTTCTACTACCAGTTTTCCACCACTTCTGTACAGCAAACCACGACCAGGAGCTCCTTTCAGATACCTCACAATCCTTAGCACTGCATTCCAATGTGGGACCAAAGGTTTCTGCATGAACTGACTCACCACACTAACCGCAAATGAAATATCTGGCCGAGTAATGGTTAGATAGTTTAGTTTGCCTACAAGTCGTCGGTATCTGCCAGGCTCTTCAAACACTTCACCTATATCACTGCTCAGCCTCGTATTTGTTTCCATAGGTGTCTCAGCCGGTTTGGTACCCAACAATCCTGTTTCTTCCAGTAAATCAAGCACATATTTCCTCTGGCACAAATTAATGCCATGCTTAGATCATGCTACCTCTATGCCCAAAAAGTATTTCAACTTGCCAAGGTCCTTTGTCTGAAAGTGTTCCTGTAGGAATGCCTTCAATCTGTCAATGCCCATTTTATCATCAACGATATCATCCACATACACCACCAATATTATTTTACCTGCCGAAGAGTCAAGACTAAAGACAGAGTGATCAACTTGGCACTGTTTCATACCAAACTTCTTGACCACCTCATTGAACCTACCAAACCATGCTCGAGGGGACTGTTTAAGTCCATAAATAGCCTTCTTAAGTTTGCATACCTTACCATCCTCCCCCTGAGCAACAAACCCGGGTGGTTGCTCCATGTAGACCTCCTCGAGCAAATCCCCATGCAAAAAGGCATTTTTGATATCGAGCTGATGGAGAGGCCAACTAGACATAGCTGCAAGAGAGATGACGACACGAACTGACCCTATCTTAGCAACCGGGGAGAACGTCTCCGTGTAGTCAATGCCATAGGTTTGGGAGTACCCTTTGGCAACCAGCCGCGCCTTCAGGCGCTCAACACGACCATCTGGCAAGTACTTAACACTATACACCCACTTACAACCGACAGCCTGCTTCCCAGGAGGAAGAGCGGTGAGCTCCCAAGTGTGATTATGATGCAAAGCAGAGAGCTCTTCTTCCATAGCACGACACCACTCTGGAGAGGTAAGGGATTCCTGGACATCCTTAGGAACAACCACGGAGGATAACAAATATATGAACTGGCGATGGGAAGCGGAGAGGTGGGTAAGTGAAACAAAATTGGAAATAGGGTGAACGGTGCAAGTACGCTTACCTTTCCGTAAGGCAACAGGAAGATCTAGGTCGGAGGCTGGTGTCGGAGCTGGAGCAGGATCTGTCGACGGTGATGAAGCTGGAGGAGCTGCAGCCAGTACACGTGGGCGATGTGTATACACGTGACGGATGGGTGGACGGTCAACCAATGGTGGCACCGGAGGCAAGGACGTAGGCATGACTGGAACCAGAGGAGGTGGATCAGCCACAGGAAGAGGAAGAGGAGGTGGTGATGTGGGGGAAGCAGCAGCACCGGACCCCACGAAGAACGGAGTAGACTCGAAGAATGTAACATCAACACATACCAAGGAACGACGAGAACTAGGATGATAACACTTGTACCCTTTCTGAGTTCGGGAATAACCAAGGAAGATACACTTCACGGAACGTGCATCTAACTTGTCAGTCCCAGGACTCAAATTATGAACGAAGCAGACACACCCAAATATCCGAGGAGAAAGCGGAAACGGAGACATGTTGGGGAATAAGACACTAAAAGGAGAACGACCATCAAGGATAGACGTGGGCATCCGATTAATTAAGAAACAAGAGGTGAGCATTGCATCGCTTCAAAAAGTTTTGGGAACATTCATGTGGTGCATGAGGGAGCGTGCCGTTTCTACAAAATGGCGGTTCTTTCTCTCAGCAACCCCATTTTGTTGCGGAGTATAGGTACATGAAGTTTGGTGTATAATGCCATGTTGATCCAAGTATTCTCGAAAAGATGAAGACAAGTATTCACGACCATTATCAGAACGGAAAATTTTGATGTGAACACCAAATTGATTGCGGATCTCAGCATAAAATTTCTAGAAGATGGAAAATAATTCACTTCTTTCTTTCATTAAATAGAGCCACGTCATTCTTGAACAGTCATCAACAAAAATAACAAAATATCGGTATCCATTATATGACATCACTTTATAAGGACCCCAAACATCTGAATGAATTAAAGAAAAAAGACTCGACACACGGTTATCGACCCTAGAACGAAAGGGAACACGATGGTGTTTCCCAAATTGACAAGACTCACAATCTAAAACAGAAAGTTGACTCAATGAAGGGACTAAGGACTGCAACACTTTCAGCGAAGGATGACCAAATCTACAGTGCCACTGGAGAGGAGAAATGGATGACTGAAGAGCTGTTGACGTTCGTCCACCACCATCAAGATAATACAGTCCACCGGCTTCATGCCCTCCACCAATCTTCATCCCCGTCTTGAGATCCTGAAAAACACACATAGAAGGGTAAAAAGTGATGGAGCACTTAAGGGACTTGGTCAGCTTACTAACAGACATAAGATTAAATGGAAGCTTAGGTAGATATAAAACAGAGGATAGGGATACAGGGTCTAGGTCAACATTACCAACACCACAGATAGATGACGTGGAGCCATTAGCAAGGGTAACAGATTGTGATGTTGAGCAATGAGTGAGAGATGAAAACACACCTGGAGTTCCCGTCATGTGATCGGAGGCTCCAGAGTCAATAATCCAGGGGTTGGGTGTGGATGCCAAACAAGCCATACCGGAGTGTGCAAAGGAAGCTGTGTTCTGCTGCGACTTGGATTGAACAAACCTCTCATACTCATCACGAGGAACACTCACCATCTCCTTGCCTGGACCATCTGAGGGAGTAGAAGGCATCGGGTCAGCTGACCGTTTCTCCTGTGTAGAGCTGAAACTGGTGTCACTAGTCATGGCATGGTTGGCCCACGTCGAGGGAGGACCATGTAAGTCATAGCAGTAGTTAATGGTATGTCCATCCAAACCACAGTGAGTACACTTCCGTGGACCCGAGCCACGTCCTCTACCACGAGCTATCCCTGAATCTCTGCCTCCAGTACGACCACCACCACGGATATGTGTAGATCCACCACTACCACTCCTGCCAGGCTGGGTTCCTCGAGTCCCACTTCTGCCACCTCGGCCTCTTGACACTGCAAATGCTGATTTATCGGAGACATTAGAGTCCATAGATCCAATGGAAGCCCTCCGAAGACGAGCAAACACCTCCACTAAAGATGGAAGAGCAGATCCCCCTAGTATCTGGGCTCATACAGGTTCATACTCAGACTTCAGCCCCACCAGAAACCATGTCACATCAAGCTGCTCTCGCTGTTGCTGTTGAACTTTGACATCTTAAGTGAGAGGATGATAGGCATTTAACTCATTACGGATATTCCTCACATTGGCATAGTACTCCTCAAGGCTCTGATTTCCCTGTTGCAGATTGAAGTATTCCTGATACAGTTGATATACCCTAGTGGTATTATCCTGACCTGAATACAGTTTCTTAGCATGATCCCACACCTCTTTGGCTGTGTCAAGAAACATGAAGTTCACACTGATTTTGGGTTCCATACTGTTCCACAACCATGTAATGATCTGTGCATCTTCCTGTTCCCAGTCTTCATACTCCTGAGAATTAGCGGGGGGTTTCTCCTCTCTTATATGCTTCACTTTCTTCTTCGCCTTCAGAAAAACCTCTACAGACTTGGCCCAAGGGACATAATTCTCTCCATTCAGTTTAATGGAGGTCATTTGGACATTCAAGTAGTCAGTAGATATCATGACACTAGGTTTACTATCACTGTTATCTGCCATTGCCAAACTCCCTTAATTCTGAGCACTGAATTAGGAGCACTACACACTGCACACTACACACAGACACTTCACCGAAATCTGCACACTGATTTCAACAGCTGAGAACTGCAACACCACAAACCCTACTCACCGAAATCTGTACACTGATTTCAGCAGTATTAAATGCTGAAAACTACAACACCACAACCCCTACTCACCGAGGTCTACACACTGATTTCAGCGATATCAAAAGCTGAAAACCACACTTGTAACACCACCAACATTAATCCACAACTATAGGAAGCTTCACCATTCAGTAGACACTATTGCCATTCGAATCACACACAAACCAGAATAAACCCTAGCATAAACCCTAGCATACTGCAATCTGAAAACCCATCATGCGAACTGTACTACACCTCTCATGTATTCCAAAAAAAAATATATAAAAAAAACTTTACCTCATCACCTGATGGCCAACCATACGAAGGGCTGAGACACCACTGCACCACACGTACCAGCCCTAACTAGGGCTTAGAAACCACAGCAACCAATCACCAACGACACAATCGGAGGCATAGAGACCTCCTAGGGAAGAGGGCGATCACTCCTTTTCAGCCCTTTTCCCAGTCTCCAACTCACAACTGAGAACCCCAAGTGAAACCCTAATTCGAATGCGCAGAAGGCAGAATTCTAGCAAGTCTGATTTGGTGAACCTAGCTCTGATACCATGTTGAAGTTTGACCTACCATAGAATTCTGTCTTGTTCGTTGACTGTAGAGTAAAGTAGACAGCAAGAAGTGGGAGAGGAAAGAAGAAAAGAGAGAAGAGAGAAAGGCTGGTTCGAATTAGGGAAAAAAGTTAATCCCTTGATTCGGCCAGACCTGTTATTATATTATTAACTTATTGGAAAAGACTTGAGTGCCCTTCTTTAAGTAAGAGGCACTCGAACTAATATAACAGTACACATCAGCATTCTCAACAAGTACAAAGACTGAAATACCCCTTCACTAACACCACTAACAAATCTGAAGAAAGCATGATGCTGGTTTTGTTGTCATTCCCATCTACGGAAGAGGCCATCTCCATTATTTCACCTTCAAGTATACAACACAACCACACACTCTTTCACAAGGCTTATCTCACTTATAGCACCACCAACCCCAGCTTTAAATACACACTAAGGCTGAAATCACTCAGTCTTCACATCAAACACCTGGGCTGCACACTGCAAAACCATTCACCACCACACACTAAGACTGAAATCACTCAGTCTTCACATCAAACACTTGGGCTGCACACTGCAGAACTGATTACACACAAGGTCTAGGACACAACCACCACCACCACCAATCACCACGACACAACCACCACCAATCTACTGCTGTTGTGAACTTCAGCAGTCGACAACTCTTCTTTCAGCATACATATGAAGAGAAATGCAGAGGAATACGACTGAAATGCATATCAGTCACACCGAGCATCACCACAACCAACTTTTGAAGCAACAAGAAAACATTCACAGTCCCTTACTTGGACAAACAACAGTAGTGTTCATACCTGTCCACATTCAGCCCTCTTCGATACTGAATAGAGGGTTTAGTAAACCACTTCAATGACCACCACAGCAACAACTGGAGGCATTCTCACCTCCAGACCCACAAAACGACAGCTCCTTTTCAGCCCCTTATCGAATCTCCACTCAGGTCAATCGAGAAAGAAGAAGACGACTGTGAAGGCTGGCGGCGAACCCAAAAAGAGAACAGCAACAAGAAAGAAATAAGGATACGACCTTACAGCTCTGATACCATGTGAATAAACCCTAGTTGATTCTAGGTCAAAGTAGAGAAGAAGGAAGAAGAAAGAAAAGAGAAATAAGGAGAAGAATGTTCGGCCAGACTAGAAGAGAGAATGTGAAAAATCACTCTCCTAGCCGACCCACTTGGATTTTATTCATAAACTTGGAGTTACAAGAAAGACAGTTTTGTCCCTCATATAAGATGGGACACATAACTTAAACTCATATACAATAGACCTTTCACTTCCAAGAAGATAAACCAGAATGACCAAAATACCCCTGACTCGAGCACTCTAACATTTATATTTTACATTTAAGTTTTAATCTTTTTAGTAATTCAATGCTATTTTATGAATTCACATATTCATACTAAAAAGAGGAAACACTTGGATCAAAAGCGATTAAATGATTTGGTGTTATTAAGTTCAACCAAATGCTGAAAGAGAGTTCTTATTCACGCAATTACACTGATCTCATCTCTCTAAAAGATATTGATGAGAGCAATGAGTGGTTATTAGGAGAGATGGACGGGGCTGAAGATGATTTGGTGTTTGAGGGTGATTCATTGACATGGGGAGATGTTGCTCGTGCTTCTGGAGTTGAAAAGCCACTAAGATATACAAGATCTAGGGGCTCAAGCTCAACTTCTCAGTTACGAGCCAAATGGCCCAAGTTAACCAATTCCAAAAAACCTAGCACATCACCTTCATTTAGAAGATGAAGATGAATTTGACATAAAAGAAGAAACAGAAGAAGAGAATGCAGATAGAAGAAAAACAGTCCTTGAGAATAGAGGACTGTTTAGAACAGATGCAGAAATCAAAAGAAAACAGCAGAAATCCTTCTTCTAAGGAAGAGAAGAAGAAGAAGATGGCGGCAATAAGGGTTCAGAGGAAGAGAGTTTCGAACCTTAATATCTCCTCTTACCCCCTAACACTATTTTATTAAGTTAAACTTTAATAATTTACAAAGAGGCCCTTAGTTGGGCAAGAAATTAAAAGAACATAACATAGAAAGAATAGGCCCAGAATAAGGCCCATTACAGTAAAGAACATAAAAATAAGAAAGGATAAACAGCCTATGGGCCATTTGGCCCATCTTCTCTACACCGATGATTACAAATCTGATGAGTATGAAGATGACGTAGAACTTCCAAATGAAGAAGAGGAAAATGATGAGGAAGAATGAATGCTGGAATCTTGAGGATTAAGGAAAGAAGAATCAAGAATGGATGGATGGAATCAATGGACATATGAGAATATGATTTTGAGATTTTGTATAGGCAGTAAACTTACTTTATGTATAGGTTGTGCTTTGTGAATGATGATTGATGAAAGAACCTTTTTTATATTAGAAAATCGATATTGACATATTTAAATACTTAACAAATAGCTTGTTAATTTTAATATTTTTCAAATCTGATCCCTTATTTGCTTATTACAGTAAATGATTAATTCTTATATTGATTTTGTTGTGTGTGAGCCATGGAGGGGATACCAATACCAAGAGGTAAGTGTCTTTTAACTTCTTTGATGCTGATTATTTAATGTTGTATAGGTTGTGCTCATAGGCATATTCTTTAATTCTTTTATATTTATATTTTTTATCGAACCATTGAATGTGTTATATTGTTCTGTTATTGTTTTTTTTTTTTTTTGTGTAGTCTCCTTTAATTATTTAGTGCTGATTTCTTAATTCTGTAGATTGCTGATTGCATATTTTCCTGATTAACCAATTGAACTAATAACTCATTGTTGATTGCATACTTTATCAGTTTATCTCTAATTTTTATTTCTGTAGATTGATGATTCATGATTGCATATTTTCCTGAATAACTTTAGATTGCTGATTACATACTTTACCTCTAATAATTAACTTTGTTTTTGAATTTTTTCTGATTTCTTAGAATTTCTACATGTTTTTTCTATTTATTATATTTCTTCTATTTATTCTATTTTTTATATTTTTAAGGTTTTCTTTTTATTTTGTGCGCCTTGCTTGCACCTTGTGCCTCAGGAACATTTGGAACCTATCGCTTTTTGTGTGCCTTTCGCTTTTAAAACGCTAGGTGTGGAACCCACAAAGGTCTCACACAAGTCCATTAAGCCCTACCTCTAGAAGAGGTTAAGCCGAATTCACTGTTCAAGGTAGTGAACCACTAACCCAATCAGCTTGGGCTTAGTTTGGGCCCAACATTTACACCTAAATGATCCTTGCATTCAACCACCCTATGAAGACCCAAGGATAATGGACTTATGTAAGATGAAGCCCATCAGGTAATTAGCCTGTAATGGTCTCTTACACCTAACCTTTCGACCCATAATCATTAGAACATTACCCACAAGGAAGGACCTCTTCCCTGACTGCAAAATGCAATGTCACACTCTCTACTCGAATGGATCCCGGGATTAAAAGCCTTTTGCAAACATTTTTCATAAAATAGTAATATAACATATAAATATATTTTGCAAATCAGATTTCAAATACAGTTGAAATCCATTGTTAGTAGTTTAGGTCTCCATCAAAAAGAGTATAAAGCCTGATATTCACTTTGTCTAACAAAGGGATCGATCCTATCACTATGATCACCTACTCAAGTAATTTCCCAAACTGCCCCTACATGCCCAAGTATTTGATCCTTGATGGATCTTACTGGTTGGCACATCAAAGGCAACTCAGTCCAATATGTAGTGCAGTATCATAAAATCTAAGTCTGGAGTTAAGTGCAACATTCCAGTTTTGCTCATCTATCTCCAAGGTCTAGGGCATAATTGGAAATTGACACAAGTTCAGTGTTTCTTCTAAGCACCCACTGGGTATACTTGGGGTCTAACCCTAGCAGCTGAGACAAGCTACTCCACCAGTTCAGCAACACACCAATGTCAGCCTTGTCAAGGGATAAATTCCCTAAGCCTATCCAATGGCTGAGAACATTTTAAACTAATACAAATCTCATTAGTGTCCAATCTAAGGAGTAATTCACAGAAAACACATCGATAAGAACATAAAACAATAATGTACTTTATTCATCTATTGATAATTGTTTATGTAAGTCAATCTGATTGGAGCTAAGGGCATACACTGTCTAATACTTGTCTCTATCCATTGGAAACATTTACAACCATTTCCCTAACAAAGCAACATTCATTTTTTGGATGTTCCCTAAGCCTAATCCACCAAACTTCTTACTTCTCTTAACCAATGTTTTAAAACGCAGAGGCGTGATGCGAGGTGTTCCACTACCTAAAGGCTTGAGGCATAGTTCAGAACATAAGAGGCATAAGCCTCCTTCAGAGGGAGGGGATAAGGAGGAAGAAGAGGAAGAAAAATCTCATTTCTCCTTATTTTAATAAAAATCTTTTATATTAAGAAAAATGAAGATGCATAGCACTAGTTGAAAGGGGGGATTTATTCAACTAAATTTCGATGGAAGTAGTTTGCGGAACCCAAGAATATCAGGAATTTTGTGTTCAAGGGTGAGGAGGGTAAAACAATCATGTTATATACAGGCCCAGCTGGTGAGGGAGATTACCTAAAAGCTGAAATTATGGCACTGGTGGAAGGGGTGCAAAGGACAAGAAATTTGAACATTAGAAAGTTAATTGTTGAAGGTGACTCCAAATTGGCAGTGGCGTGGCTAAAATGTGAAGAGGTAAAGTTATGGAAATACAGAAATGAGAAGAGATTCAGATGAATTACAAAGTGCATGGAAGTAATAATACAATGGGTCAAAAGGAGTGCAAATTCTATGGGCAAAAGGAATGCAAATTCTATGGGCAATGTTCTAGCAAAACAAGGGGTGGGGAGAAATCAAATATTTTGAGCAAAATTGTAAAATTGATAGGTTAGCTTAGGGAGAGATAAGAGGGTTTATCTCTCATTGACCTTCTTTTATTTACCTTTTTTAATATTAACAAAAGTTGTGGTTATTGATAAAAAAAGGGTAAAGGTGAGAGAGTCAACAAATAAAGTAAAAAGAAAAAGAAAAAAAAATCCTGCTCCCAATCATTAAAATAATAGAACTGACAAATTAGTCCTAGCAGTCAAATACAAAAGCCTACACGTAATGACCCGGGTGTGTTATTATATCATAAGGTTGACCATTATGATATAAATGTATTTTAAATGTTGTTTCCTTGATCAAGTCATTGTAATATTAATAGTCATTACAAAGTGGGTGTAGTGATCTTTGTTTTCGGTTAGGTTAAAATTTGTACCAAACTATTTATTAAATAGTGAACTTAATTAAGGGTGCAGAGGAAACAACATTTAAAATACATTTATATCATAATGGTAAACATTCTTTCTCTCACTACAGCAACACACTCACACACAAAATAACTACAGCAATGCACATGGATAAAAAAAATGAGAAGAGACAACAATTTTTTTATGATAAATGATTGAAAATTTATTCATGAAAATCAGAATGATATTACAATACAGCCTGCCCAAAGAAGAGACAACAATTATGAAGACATTTTGACCTTATCAATAAAAGATGCTGGATAACAACGATACATCTGCTCAAATGATGTTCCATGGTATCCGTATCCTTCGAAAAACTGCAACAATCATGGAAGGTAAAAAAAGAATATTGTTAAACATCAAATTTAAGACAATTCTATCAAACATAGCTTGGAGAATAAAGCTGATTACAAGCCTAAAACACATGTAGATATTAGACAACTAAATGCAAGAAACTCATTGAAGCGCATTATAATCCTTAAAAGTAGATAAGTAAGATCTTCCCACATTATTGAGCATGGGAAAAATAATAATTTACAACTAACAGTTCAATGTATGACAATTTTCAACCAAAATGGATAGTTTTCAATATGAAGGATTTTCTTTTAATTTCCCCAAAGAGATGCACTTCATTTCTTGTTTGTATTTGTCATCACATCAGCAAATCAGCCCTATTCCCCTTTTCTTTGCATTATCTACTTTTAGTTCAACCCTCTAGTAAGAATGAATTATATATCTAACAATAGATTTCAAAATTTTACCTCTGAAAAACTAAAAATATAAACAAAGCATCTTCTCCAAACCAATTCAAGCTTTAAAATACAACCAAAATCACCCAATATATTGGATAAAGACAAAAGCACCTAAGTGCCAAGTAAATGACCAATTTAAGCAGATTATCAACATTGGGGTTTCAACATCATATAATTTATGATGGCAGAAAGCTATCAACCTGAGAAGAAGGGAAAGACATGTCTTTAGGAATTTTTCTTCCTAATCAGCAACCAGGAAAGATTAGGTTGCTGGTGTGTTCTATGCAAGGCTGAAGGTGAGACTGGTTGCCATTTATTGATTTTCTGCTCTATTACAAATCACATTTGGGAGTGGTGTTCATCTTTGTTTGGACGCAGTTGGTCTCCTCCACCAGATGTACAAAGACTTTTTGCTCCATCCTTTTTTAACTGGTCGAAAAAAAGAGGAAGAGTTAATGTGGAGATGTCTCAGGGCTGCTGTTTACTGGAGTATTTGCGAAGAAAGAAACGGGAGAATTTTCTCAGATAGGGAAAGAAGACTGCCAGAAATTCTGGAGCTGATTCAGATCAGAGCAGTACATTGGCTGAAGTGTTTGGCTCTTTTTAAAGACTTTTCAGTAGATGATTTGTTCAGAAATTGGAAGGAAATTGCAAGTTCAGCTCCGGTCAAAGACACATCCTTACCCTCTTGGACTCCTCCTAGTGGTTTTGTCAAACTTAATTTTAATGAAAGTAGCATGGGTAATCTGGGTCCATCAGGTATTGGGGGTGTCATAAGAAATGAGGAGGGAGTGAAAATTGCTCTCTTTTCAGGGCCAATTGGATTGGGTGATTCTCTTAAAGCTGAGATTTCAGCTGCTATCGAAGAAACTCAAAGGGCAATTGAACTAAATATCACCAATTTGGTCATAGAAGGCGATTCTAAACTGGTAGTGGGTTGGCTGAGAAATGATACTGCTAATTTTGGGAACTACAGCAATGAGAAGAGGAAACTTAATTGGTTAACCAAGAACATTGAGGTGAAGTTGAGTTGGGTTAAAAGAAGTGCTAACTCCTTTGCTGATGGGTTAGCTAAACAAGGGATATATAGGGACTCTTTGTTCTGGGCTATCTTGTAATTGTTCTCTTGTTTTGTTGTTCTGATTAGGTGAGATAAGAGAGTTTATCTCCCTCTTCTTGTGCCTGTGCTTTTTCACTCTAATTTTAATAAAATCTGCAAGTTATTGATAAAAAAAAAAAAAAAACAGGAAAGATTAGGTTGATGAATACGTTGAAGAACTTGTTGAGATAAAAAAAAAAAAGTAAAAGAATAATGAATGAACAAAATAAAAAAGACCAACTGATGGTGACTCAGTTGATAAGTTCTCTGGCTAGTTGTAGCGGAGCCACCAGAGTTGGGGGGGGGGGGTACAGGGGATGGGCTACCCCTGTTGTGTAGCTCCATTAAAAACACAAAATAAAAAAGAAGGTAAATGAAGGGAAATAATGTAAGATGCAGAATAGGAATAAATTGAGAACAACTATGTGTTCCTGAAAGGAGGGGTTCAAATCACAAAATGAAAGTTTTGGTTATTCACAGTCATAAAATAGCTTTACACAAAATTTGAGGCCGGAAGAAAAGCATATGCCCATTCAAGACCAACTTATCACCATTCACCAATACAGGTAGGAGTTGCAACAAATCAGGTTGGTCATAGAAAGCACCCCCCCCCCTCCCATCCTAACCCAACCCTATCTAATCTGCCCCATAAATAGTAAAAGGGAGCATGAATGGGAGATAATGAAAAGATTAAGACATGAATAATAAGAGAGAAATGACACTGCTTGTTCATCTACAAGATAACACCCAAAAGTTAAACAAATCCGTTATCATACCCACACCCTAAAAATTAAAAAAAAAAATGAAGGCCCCAATATTTAAGTAAGCTTAATTATCTTAATATGATTTCCATGATTTCTTTTTCATGGGGCTACACAACAAGGAGCACCCCATCCCCCTAGTCCCTATCCATAACCCCCCAACCCTGGTAGCAACAGGATTTGATCCCAAGTCTCTCACTACATCCAGCCAAAGAACTTACCAACTGAGCCATTATCAATTGGTCATTTAAAACATCTCAAGTGATTCTACTTTCTAAAGATGGGCTTTAACATGTCACTCCAAAATCAAAGCAACCTTTACACAAGCTGCCTTAGTTTACTTAATTACCTCTATTAATTTCTGCCACTTAGTTATTACTAGTCTACAAGAAACAATCATGTAAAATTCCCCACAACTTAGTTACCATAAGGACATTACCCAATGTGGTCCCAGAGCTATCTAGGGTCTTGGGAGGGGTGCACTGGATACAGACCTAAACTTCTTTTTGCATAAAGTGGCTGCCCTCAGACACAAACCTGAATTCTCATGCTCATTAGCCCAAGAATAAACCCAGCAATGGCCCTTTCCTATTTCACTTAGGTACCATAAAAAAAATAAATGCAGAGACCAAGGCAACATCTCTTGTAAGCTATTACTGCCTGAAAAGTGGAAAAACTACATTTAAGAAACACAAAACAGTGCACGGCCATATCTCTTATCTCATGGAACCCCACATCATTACCATACTAGATTTTAAAGGAGTAGTTGATATCTTGATTCAATGTGAGAGTTGGTTTTATAGGGTAAAACAAACATCTTTTCTTTAGTTTTTTGGGTAAATTACAGATAGCTACCCTGTACTTAGTGTTGGACAGTTTTGTATGCCCTTAGCTTCAATCAGAATGATGTATTTTATGAGTTTATTGTAAATGAATAAAAGTGCATATTTGATTCATGTTCCCTTGGTATGTTTCTGTGTAATACCCTTAAATTGGACACTTAATGAGACTCGTGTTAGTTTAGAATGTTCACAGCCAGTGGGTTGGTCTGGGGAGACCTATCCTGATAAGGCTGACACTGTTGTGCCACCAAGTCGGTTGGGGTGGCCTGTCTCAACTGCCAGGGTGAGACCCTAGGCACATACAGTGTAGGATTAATTGAATCTTTGAACTGGACCAGATTTCCAGTATTGCCCTGGACCTTGGAGATTAATGGGCAAAACTGGAAAGTTACACCCGACCCCTAGACTCGATTATGATACTGCACTAGGTGTCGGATTGGGCTATCTTTGATGTACCAATCAGTGAGATCCTTAGCGGGGGTCAAAACCTAGGTATGTTGGGACAGTCTGAGAATTCATCTGAGTGGGTGATCATAGTGACAGGATCAGCCCCTTTGTCGAACAAAGGTAATGATCGGGGATGCACTCTCACTGATGGAAACCAAGACTGTCGGCAGTCGATTTCAATCGTTGAGATTTGTTTTGCAAAGTGTATTTTATATGAGATATAAAAGTATATATATTATGGTTTCTAAAATGTTTGCAAAAGGTTTCAATTCCTGGGATCCATATAAGAAGAGAGTGCAACATTGTTCCTTACAGCCAAGGGAGAGGTCCTCTCTTGTCGGGCAGTGTTTGATCATTATGGGCTGAGAGGTTAAGTGTAAGACCATTGAGAGTAATACCTGATGGGCTAATCTTGCATCTACCCACAGTCCCTGGGTGTTACAAAGTGGCTTGGCCCAGGGACCACTTAGGGTAAGTGTTGGGCCCATAGAGCTCATTTGATGGGTTTCAGGGGGTGCACTGTCCATAGCAGTGTATTCGGCCAGGCCTTGTAACAAAGGCTGGGCCGAACCCATGTGGCTGATGTGTAGATCAATGTTTGAGTCCCACGCCATACAAGGAAGCCCAACTGGGCAGCAGTTTGGAAGGCTAAGTGAGCACACAACCTTAATGGGCCTAAAGCCCATTTCAAACTGGGCTGATTTGATCAGTTTAAATGAGGGGCGGATCTGGGATTAAATCAGTTGATAGGATTGGGCCTTGACCCTATCCACTCAGAGAGTCCAAGATCTAAATAAGATTTAGATCTAGGAGCCTCCTAATAGGATTAGGAGAGGGCTGATCTAATCTACAGATAAGATAAGGGTTCTCCCTTATCACTTAAAGGGACTTCTAATCCAAATATGATTTGAATCAGCAACTCCTAATGGGATTAGGAGCTGATCCCTTTAAGCCTATAAAAGGAGGAGGGGGCAGCAGCCTTTAGACACACACAACACAAGAGAGAAAAAGGTCTCTAGTCTTCAGAGCTGAAATCACAGAAGAAAGATTTCTGCAATCTCTGCAAAACTCTTTCTTGCCGCCTCCTTCCTGCCGCCGCCAGACCTCCAGTTCGATCTCCAACTTTGCGAGAGAGATCAAGATTCGATCTTGATATCAGCCCTTTGTGAAAGGACTGATTGGAAGTAGTGCTCACGTGCCATCCAGCTATTCTTACGAAGGATCAGGTTCTTGGAGAACGCTGTTGATTTTGCTCCATCCTGCACTGCGCCATCTTCAGTGGGAGCAATCTTTGGATCCTTCCTTGGGCGTGAACACCTCCATTGAGAGATAATATTTCTCTATATCAGGTATACCTCTCTCCTACTTCTTTTGGTTCAGATCTGGTTCAGTTCATGGTTCAAGATTGGTCCTTGAAAATATGATTTTCTAAATAGGGAATGCGATTCCCAGATTGAAGGGAGAGAAAAATTTTTGAAATTCGCCCCCTTCATTCCGCAAGATTTGGGCGTCCATACGATGGATCTCTCATCCCTTCACTTAGGGGGTAGCCCCCAAACTTTGTTTTGTGACAAAGAGCTCCCCCCAAATTTCTGGGTTCCAGAACTTTGCCCCATGACCCTTTTTCTTTTTTTTTTTTTTTGATAAATGAGTGAAATTTTATTAAACCAGCAAATAAGAGTTTACATGCAACCCGTGGAAAGGCACAAGATGCCACCTTTCCTTTAAAGCTAATTATAGAATTATAAGTACAAAAGAAATTACACTGAAGCCCAAAATAAAGTATCCCGAAAAGTCCCTTCTTTTGCAAGTGAATCAGCCAATGAGTTTACTGATCTGCCTACCCACTGAACTCTGATTGTCATATTCCTTGTTAACCATTTAACCTTTTTGAGAAGATCTCTAAAACCCCAAATCACAGTGTCTGGACCCTTCAGCCAACCCACTATCACCTGGGAATCCCCTTCAATAATCAGATGCTCTATGTCTAGCAGATTGCAAGCTGGATTCCTTGTACAGCAGCAAGTAATTCAGCCCTTAAAGAGTCTCCCACACCCGCAGGACTTGAGTACAAAGATATCATGTTACTATCTTTGTTTCTTAGCACTCCTCCTATGCCTAAAGGTCCTGGATTTCCTCGACTTCCATCAAAGTTCAGCTTGATAAACTCCTCCCCTGGTGGCATCCATTCAACCCCATGTCTGTCCTTCCTGGTAGAAGTATTAGCCACTACTAACCAGCTTCTCCATAGGTCATCAAAAGAGTATGCAGCAAAGATCTTTAGAGTTTTCAGCCACTGAATTGCCCTTGCCAAAATGCATTCTTTAACTTCCGAGAAGCTCCTTTCTTTTTCACAAAAGATTCCGGTGTTCCTTTCTTCCCAAACTGTCCACAACTAAGCTGCTCTTATGCACTTCCACGTAATTCTCCCTCTCTTTGTGTGCCATTCAAAAATAAACGGACTAAACAACAAACTAGTATCAGATGGCAGGTTCCACCTACAATTAATGGTTGACATTTGACAATGAAAGTAAAATTACTAAATTGCCCATTCAAAATTCTAGGGGATGACAGCAACAAATATGAGAATGATGAAAATAATCATTATAAATCACAAATCGTTCTCAAGGTGCTCTCAAGCTGAACTGTGTTGAAAGAAAGTTGAGAGAAACATGCTAGAGTTAGGATTTTAGAAAAATTAGGTTTTGTTTGGATAAGCTTTTGCTTTTTATGTTTTTCAGGGAACAAGCATTTAGTATGTTTCATGCTTTTACTTTGTTCTTTTGCAGTTTCATAAATATTGTTTTCAAAACAAGCTTTTGAAAGTAAAAGCATAAATAAGTGTTTAGTTACAATGTATTGCTTTACCATAATCGACAATGTGTCAGCCTATAATTTGTGCCTATCCCTTTACCATGTGGCATCAAATCAGCCATGCCACATGGTATGGTTCATAATATGGTTGGTAAAAATGACCATGGTTTGTTGCACAAACTAATACCAAGTGGTACATTTTTTCCACGTGGCATAAAAGTGCCATGTCTTTAGAGTATATATAAAAACGGCATGTCAGAAAGCTTCATATGTTCACGCCCTCCATGTTTTGTGAAAAGAAAAAATGCCACAAGCCATGCAGTCGAAGCACAAAGAATCCTATTATTGCCTCGTGCTTTTTATTGTACAAGTGTTTTTGCTTTAGAAAACACACATTCCAAACTTTGAAACAATTTTTTGCTGCCCAAAGCACAAAAGTAGTTCAAAAAAAATTATCCAAACACATCCTAAGTTAAAAAGGGCAAAACAGTCTTATATTAGAAGGCCCCTAAATCAGAGAATTTGGTTGGAAGGTCTAGATTGGCCAAAACTTTCTGAGAAGGCAAAGGAGTGGCTTGAAAGAAAATTTGAGGTGGAGGAAATAAGGGAGGCAATATTTTCAATGGATAGATCTAAGGCACTAGGTCCAAAAGGTTTCACTATGGCCTTTTACCAAGATTTTTGGGAGATTTTGAATCCTTCAAGTTTTCAATGAATTTTATCAAAGGGGTGATAAATCCGGGGGTGAACTCAACTTTTATTGCACTGGTTCCAAAGAGAGTTGGAACAAACCATCTGAGAGACTTTAGACCCATCAGTCTGGTTAACAACTTGTATAAAACCATTGCTAAGGTCTTGCTTAGAAGAATTAGAGAAGTGCTTCCAAATCTAATATCACAGAATCAAGGGGCATTTGTGGGAACTAGATAGATTGTGGACCAAATTTTAATTGCCAATGAATGTTTGGGGGATCTAAGGAGAAGAAAAGAGAAAGGGGTTACATGTAAGTTCGATTTGGAAAAAGTTTAAGACATGGTAGATTGGTCTTTCTTAATGCAAGTGATGGATTGCTTTGGCTTTGGGGTAAAATGGTGCAAATGGATCCTAGGTTGTATTGGGGCTTATCATTACTCAATCATGGTGAATGTGTCTATAGTGGATCGCTCTCCAACCACTAGGGGAATCAAACAAGGGGACCCCCTTTCCCCATTCTTCTGTACTTTGATAGCAAAGTGTTGAGGAATGTTAAAATAATTTAGTTGCTGATGTTAGGGTTTGTTTGGCTAATTAAAATATTTTTTATTTCGTCTTTTCTTTCTGTTATGTCTGTTATTGTACTCAGGAGCAGAAGGGTCTTTTCCCTTGTTATTTTTGCCGCCCTATATATAATAAAATAAAGGCTGGTGCCACCAGCACTGTTACATTGCAAAACCCTTCGTTCTTCTTTCCTCTCTTCTCTTCTCTTCTTCTCCTCTTCTCTTCTCTTCTCTTCTCTACCTCTTATTTCTGGCCGGCCATACTGTCAAGATGGTATCAGAGCGGGAATACTGATTAAAGAGAGCAGATCGAACAACCTTACTGAGAGAACAGATCGAACAGACTAGCTGGACCTGGGCGGAACAGAAATCTGATTCTGGACGGAAAAAACAGCTCTACAACTGGTACAGTTCTCCCTGTTTTCTCTTCTTTACCCTCCTTGGTCATGTGCCGAGTGAAAACCCTATGAGTCTGGGCGGCTGAATGCTGTTGAATCTGTATACCCCCTGTTTTTTTGGATCGTGTGATCATGTTCATGTGTTAAGACACTGTAGGTCAAGGATGACCTGTCTTCTCAATGATTTGATTTGACTATACAGATCTAAAATCTACCAAATACTACCTCTGTTTTGTTCGGAGTTTGGTACTGTTTGTGCTCAACCTGGTTGTTAAACCCAAGTGTGTGGGTGTGGACTAAGTGGAGCATTGTTTTGTGGAGTAAGGAGGGGTCCTAAGTCCGGTGTTTGGGACTGATTATCTGTTTGACCATGTCGACTGAGAATTCTGCTACTTCAGAGATTTCAGGGAGCCACAATGGAGTGAGTGGGGGAATGATATGAGCTTTCCCATGGCTGTTATTCCCTTTGATGGTTTGAATTACCTTGAGTGGTCTAGGGGAATAAAACCCTACATCACTGCTAGGGGGAAAATAGGATACATCAATGGGAGAGTGAAGGAACCCGAAGTATGGAAGTGCTGAGCATGATAGGTGGAACCAAGAGAACAGTATGGTGATGTCTTGGCTCTTGGTTTCAATGCTGCCACAAGTAAGGAAGACTTTCATGTGGGCTGAAACTGCTTGTGAGATATGGGAACAAGCGAACTCCACCTATTCAGAGCAGAGACACTATGCCAATATCAACTGCAACGAGTGTTTGCCTTCCTCCTAGGGCTGAATCCTTCGTATGAGTCCATCAAGGTGCAGATCTTGGGTAGTAAAGACTTGCCATCAGTTCAGGAGGTGTATGCCTTGGTGCAGTCAGAAGAAAGTAGAAGTGTGATGAATGGTGTAGAAGGGGAGTCAGTTGCCCTAGCTGTCCAGGGAAATTCAGATACAAATGTCGGAGGTGGTTTTAAAAAGGGTGACACTCAGAAAAAATCAGATGATAAGAGCAAGCTTTGGTGCACTCACTGCCAGAAGACACGACACACGAAAGATACATGTTGGGATCTCCATGGAAAACCTAAATGGGCACAGGATTTGGGTAAGAAGTCAACACCTGATCAGGGCAAGAAACCAGGCCAGCAGAATCAAAAAAGTTATAACTCAGCTAATATGGCATCGACAAAGACTAGTCCTTCGGTAACTCAGGAGAGGCATCCCAGTTCTGACCCTAAGGAAGATATTATCAACTCCTTCCGTGAACATTTGGAATTGTATGGTAGGACTCTCCGCCAGATGGATTCTAGTCCTACTCCCTCTACCTCGTTTGCGTCTACATTAGGTAATGCCACAACCTTCCATGTGTCATCTCATACTACTGATTCTCCTTGGATTATTGACTCTAGAGCCTCAAATCACATGACCGGTAAGTCAAATTTGTTTCAGACATATAACATTCTCTCTGGGAGAGATAAGGTAAGACTGGCTGATTCTTTTTCTACCATAGCTGGCCGAGGCACCATACCTCTCCCACTTGGCCTTACTCTTCCTAATGTACTGCATGTTCCGAAATTGCCTATTAATTTGTTGTCTATTAGTAGTCTGACTCACTCCTTGAACTACTCAGTCACTTTTTTTCCGTCTTCATGTGTGTTTCAAGATTTGACCTCAGGGAAGACGATTGGTAGAGGAAGCATGGTGGATGGTCTCTACGTGTTGGAGAATAATGTTGGTCTAGTGGCGACAGAGTCTATGAGTTCGTCAAGTGAGAGTCAAGCCTATTTATGGCATAGTCGTTTAGGTCATCTTTCTTTTGAGTCGTTAAAAGTTATGTTTCCAAAGTTGTTTGAGTCCTTGTCAATGAGTCAGTTACAGTGTCAAACTTGTCAGTTGAGTAAGCATTGTAGAAGTTCTTTACCTTTACGAAATAAAAGATCTGAATTTCCATTTCATATTGTTTATTCTGATGTTCGGGGCCCTGTTACTCTACCTACTGCGGCTGGCTATAAGTACTTCATTACCTTGATTGATGATTATTCTATATACACTTGGGTTTGTTGGATTGAAGTCTCTTTATGTATGAGTGTTCGGCTGATAAGAGTTCTTATTAGCCTATACTTAAGTTTAAATTATCCTATACTGGGCCTGTGTTAATGGGCCTAAACCTATTTAATGTTTTAAGTTGTCTGGGTGTCCCATCACTAATCAGGGGCATTCCAGTAATTCCTTGTATCATTGTACTACATTCTAATATAAATAACAATATTGTCGACTGAGCTATTCAGTTCGACATTCACAATATTTCAGAGGTCTTCTTCTCTTCTCTACTACTTCAAATACAGCTCCTAAGCTCACATGGTATTAGAGCATTAGCTTCTCCCAGGTTTCAGTCGGCGCACTCTCTCTTCTCTTGCTATCTTTTCATCTTCTTTCTTCTTTTCTGGGTTGCAGCAGTGAAAACCTAGGGTTGTAAGGGAACAAAGCAAGTTCAAACCTAGGGTTTCCCTTGGTTGTAGGGCTCAAGGGAAGTAAGACCCAGAAGCAGATGTCCTACTAGGTTATTTCTAGCAAATAGTAGCTATTTGGCTACTAAGAGAGGTCTGTATAGGACAGACCTAGTTGAGGACTGATTTCAGCAGTCCTAGCACTAGCCGAAAGGGGGAGTACAGTTGCAGCTTCGAAGCTCCAGCAAGACTTGCACAGCACAGTGGTAAAGAGCCCTAATTTCAGGTCGGTTATCAGCCCAGAACCTCTCACTTGCTGCTCTACCCGAACTGCTTCAGCTCAAGTGAAGTCTACCTAGCGAGCTACCAGCACCTGATTGTCCAGCACTGTGAACACTTCGGCTAGCTCTAAACAGAGCCATCTACTCTAAGACTGAAGTCAGGATGTCCTCACTATCCGGAGAAATTTCCTCTAGAGATAACAAACCTGCTGCAAGGTTCTCAAACCTGGAGAAACCTAATCTGCACAGCTTGCAGATTACAAGTGTGATGTTGGATGAGTATAACGTCAGAGAGTGGTCCGTCTCAGCAAGGCTTTTCATTACTTCCCGTGATCTCATAGGCTATTTAGATGGGGACAAGAAGGAACCTGAAGTCGGCAGTCCTGAGCATGCCGTATGGCGCAAGGAAAATGCCACAGTCATGTCTTGGTTGCTGGCCTCCATGACTCCTCGGGTTGCCAAAACTGTTCATCATTTCCCTACAGCTGCTAAGATTTGGGAAAAGGTATCTAAAACCTACGGCCAGAAGAAGAACAATGCTAAAATCTACAGATTGAACCAAGACATTGTAGCTCTAAGGCAAGGAGATATAACGGTTGCAACATACTTTGCAACTCTGGAAGGCCTTTGGGAAGAGCTTGATCATCACTTGATATTGGATTGGGAAAATGCCAAGGACAAAGAGAGACATGATAAGCAAATTGAAGAGAGCAGAGCCTTCAAGTTTCTGGCTGGCCTAGACCCAGTGTATAAGGGTATACGGTCACAAATTCTAGGGAGAGATGAATTACCGGAGCTACACCATGTCTATTACCTGGTGAGAAATGAAGAAGTCAGGAGAAAGGAGATGCAAGTTGATTCTCAGACACAGTCAACTAAACTATTTGGAGAACATTCAGCCCTAGTCTCCACTAAGGGAAACAGATATCCAGACAAGAAGTGCACCCACTGTGGTGGTGAGAAACATGCAAAAGAAAAATGTTGGGTCCTGTATCCTCATCTGAAGCCAGCTGCATTGGGAAAGGACAAGAGACAACATAAGGATCATACGGAAAGTGGGAATCTTGCCACCAACAACAACAATGGTGACAACTCACAAAGTACTCCAACAATGTCTTCTTCCTCCATAGGGCAGGTTGCTGACTCCTCTGGAGCTGGTACTTTGGGCTTCACGGCTAGTGAGGTAGAGGTTCTCAGCCGGGCATTAGCCCGTTTAAAAAACAATTCTTTTGCTTCCACCTCTCTTGCCAGATCAGGTACAGTCTCTGCTTTTAGTGCAACTAGCTCCATTGATTCCACTTCTTGGGTGATTGATTCTGGAGCAACTGACCATATGACACATATGTCCTCCTTATTCTCTTTGTTAAAGTGAGCCGAATAGGGGTAGATTAGTCATCTCATGTTTGTTAAGTACCTTGCTTATGTGGCAGTTTTATTAGAGATACTCTGCCCCACACTTAAGTAAGGGCAGTTTAGTCTTTGTGAATGTTATTAGCACCTAATAAACATTAGGGGGTCGAATGAATAGTGGATCAATGAGTTTCGACTAAACCCTCCTGTTCTCTCTTTCTCTTTTCTTCTTCTTCATCTTCTTCTTCCTTCTCTCCTGGTTCGGGTTACTGTAGCTGCATTCGAAACATGGTATCAGAGCGAGGTTCCTAACTTGCTTCAGTTTGTAAAGCATCTCAGCTGTGTTCGTGACACCTTCTTCTTCATTTCTGGTTAGTTAATGGAGAGAACTGGTTCGCCCTAGGTCTGAGACATCACAGCTCGTTTCTCTCTGTTGCGCACAGTCTTCTTCATCAAGGAAAGTGATTTCAGCAGTGAATTGTTGGTTGATACTCTCAAAGGAAGGTTGGTTATCTAGTCCTTTTGTGTTGCTGGTATTTCTGGGTAGAAACCCTTCAAGAATCAGTTAGTACTGATTAGAACCTAGAGAACTAGGTTCATTGTTGCCCTAGAATGGGCTGTGTACAGTAGCCGAGTGGTGTAGGGGCTACTGTAAGTGGTCGAGTGGGTTAAGGCTGCTGCAGGTGGCCGTGTGGTGTAAGGTGTAATGCAGTGACCTTGCCGAGTTCTTTGTGGTTGTGTAATGCCCTCTTAAATGTGTTAAACAAGTCTGAACTGGGTGTAGAAGATTTGACTGTATTATGGTGCTTGTGGTGCACAACTTTTATTGAGTGGTTGTAAGAGGGCCTACATGTGATTAGTGAGTGCTAAATTGATGCTTATGTGGTTCGTGGGTTTGTGAAGTCAGCAGTAGTGTGAATAAGAACAAGACGTGGGCTCTCACTATTGTGTTTAGGGACTGCAATAGGTGCTGAAATATCAAACTGTGAATAACATCAGTCAGCTTGTAGCTAAGAAGTCAAGTTAGAGGCAACTGTGAAAGAGTACAATGGCAGCAATAGGAGATGGGTACAATGATCAAAAACCTAGTGTGGTGGTTTCCCCCGACTACCTAGGGGTACAGATGACCTCAATTAAACTGAATGGGGAAAACTACGTTCCATGGGCTAAATCCGTGGAAGTTTTTCTCAAGGTAAAGAGGAAAGTGAAGCATGTAAAAGATGAGAAGCCACCGGCTGACTCTCCAGGGTTTGATGATTGGGAACAAGAAGATTCTCAAATCATGACTTGGCTGTGGAATAGTATGGAGCCCAAAATTAGTGCCAACTTCATGTTCCTTGATACGGCTAAGGATATATGGGAGCATGCTAAGAAGCTATATTCTAGACAAGATAACACAACAAGAGTATATCAGCTTTATCAGGAGTACTTTGATTTACAACAAGGAACCAAAACACTAGAAGAGTACTATGCCTATATGAAGAATATAAGGAATGAACTCAATGTCTATCATCCCCTCACTCCAGATATTAAAGTTCAGCAACAGCAAAGGGAACAACTAGATGTTACAAGATTCTTGGTGGGGCTGAAATCGGAGTATGAACTAGTTAGAGCCCAAATATTAGAGAGCTCTACCCTTCCTACACTTGAGAAAGTATTCTCACGGCTTTGTAGAATTTCTTTGGGACAGACAGAGAATCCAACACAGTCTGATAGATCAGCACTTGTGACAGCTAGAGGAGGTGGACACAGTACAAGAGGGGGAGGACATGCCTCTCGAGGTGGCCGTGGCAGTTCCATGATTGGTCGGGGTGGTCGTAACTCAAGGGGAGGCCGTGGCAGAGGGAAGAATAATTCTGCAAGGAAGTGTACTCATTGTGATAGGGAAGGACACACAATGAATTTCTGTTATGACCTACATGGCCCTCCCTCCAAATGGGCTAATCATGCTGTAGCAGGTGAGGTTGACATCAGTGACAGTAAACAGGCAGACCATACTCCTCTCCCATCTACATCTACTTCTAGGAGGGAGATGGTGAGTGTACCGCGTGATGAGTATGAACGGTTCCTTCAAACTACTTCACAGCATACCACTGCCACACTTGCCCACTCAGGTATTGCTTGCATGTCATCTAAAACCTCTCCCTGGATTATTGACTCTGGAGCCTCAGATCATATGACCGGGACTCCAGGTGTGTTCTCTTCTCTTTCTGAAACCTCCACATCACAAACTGTTACACTTGCCAATGGGTCCTCATCTCCCATCTGTGGTGTTGGTAATGTTGACATGGCTTCTGTGCCCTTATCACAGCAGACCAACAACTTCATTCAGTCTTTTCCAATCAAGTATGGGGTGAGCCAATCCCTCCAAGGATTGGAGCTTTTGGTTGGGAGGCGTTCCTAGAAAGATGTAACACATGTGATTTACTCCAGAAGAAAAGGCCAAATTGGTGCTTGCCCCCAAGCTAATGCACCCTCTACAAGGCTAATGGTTAAAGCTCCTACCACTTACTAATCTCTTGCCCTTTTGTTTCTGTTATATGGGAATGGTTCTATTCTTTATTTGGTTGCAGGTGGACCCCTCCACCAAATATATGAAGCTTGTTTGGTACTTCTTTCCTTGGCCTAAGAAAAGGGGTAGGATTATGTGGAGGTGTGTGAGGGTTGCCATCTGCTGGACTATTTGGGAAGAAAGGAACTCTAGGACCTTTTCTGATAAGGAAAGGAACAAAGAATGTATCATTGAGGTAATAATGGTTAGGGTGGTGCATTGGCTCAAGTCTTTAGATTTGTTTGCTGATGTCTCCCCAGGTAAGCTGCTGAACAGCTGGCTGGAAGTGGCAAATTCTGCCCCTTTTTCATCAGTGGCCTGTCCTATGTGGTCTCCACCAGCCCAAGGGTTTATAAAACTAAATTTTGATGGCAGCAGTGAAGGCAATCCAGGACCCTCCGGTGTTGGCGGAGTGTTCAGAGAGGAGAATGGAAAGGTGATTGCTTTGTTTTCAGGCCCCATTGGGAATGGTGACTCTCTAAGAGTTGAGGTATGTGCCTTAATGGAAGGGTTAAGAAAGGCAAAGGAGCTGAATATCCATAGGATAATTGTTGAAGGAGACTCAAAGTTGGTTGTAAGCTGGTTACAGAAGGACAGTGGACTGTGGAAATATGCAAATGAGAGAAGGGAGGCTAAATGGCTAACTAGGAGGTTGGAGGTTCAGTTTCAGTGGGTGAAGAGGACTGCAAATGATTTTGCAGATACATTGGCAAAACAAGGGGTGGGAAGGGAACAGTTGTTTTGGGATTTATTGTAATATTATTTTCTTTTTTCGGGAGAGTTAAGCCACTTTAGCTCTCCCTGGAATGTTGTAATTATAATGTTCATTAATGAATTGGTTTCTGTTATTGATCAAAAGAAAAAATAATGCCTAGGCAAGCTAAAGCAGTGGTCCACAGTTATCACTTAAGCGCCTCAGGGATTTCAGTAACTTAGAAGAGAAAGATCTCAAATTCTTAATGCATTAGAAATTCTGTCTTCTGCATCAAAAGATCACTGCATTAATGTCAAAAGCACAAAACGAATAACAAAGAACCTATATGGTTTCTATATCTCAATTTTCATATTACAGATTAGAAAAGAGCATTAGCAGATAGATGCACACAAACACATTTTAACAGCAAATACAATGTTAAAAAACTACTGGTTTAGTCAAACCATCCAAATAACACAAACATTGTTTCTTGAGAAAAATAAGAAAAGGCGAAAAGGCTGATAAAAAGAATAAGCAGAAAGTTGTTGCCTCCAATAAATAGAGGGCAAGGGAGTTTACTAGTTTATGATACATGAAAAGTGATCTGTTACAAGTTTTAAGGGGCTAGAAGATCGAAAAAGACTTGGGTGGAAGTAATAAGAAATTATTTGAGCGCCTATAGTTTAACAATGGATATGGCACTAAACAAAACAGAATGGCGAAACAGGACTCATGTATCCAACCCCATATTTTGGGACAAGGCTTGGATAATGATGATGGCATGCATGCCCTAGGAACATCAACATAGATGCAGGTCTGCAAACGTACACATACAGATATGCAGATGTACACTCTAGTGTAGAAGCCCCAAATTCCTTAAGACCCTCTTTTTCACCTAAAAAGAAAGTTAAATAGTCAGTCACACTGCAAATGTCAAAAAGATTATACATGTTGCATAGGCATCTGCCATTAGGATAACACCGAATTGACCATTTTAGCAAGGAGAAACCTTGTGCACGCATTGTATGACTAGGCCTTGACTAAGTGAAGCAATTGCTAGGCAACACGTAATTGCAGCATCAAGAAGGTTGAATGAAAGGGGAAATTATTTGCTGAATTTATGAAACAAGATGCAAGGAAAAAAGTAATAATTTTACATAGGAGATCAGGAGGGGAAGGTTTCCTCATCCTGGAGAGGAAGATATAATGACCCAATTCGAAAGGGGCCATGGATGTTGAGGGGCAGTGGCGCCTGAACTGGACTTCGAACGAGGGAGGGGCCATTTGCGGCATACCAAACATTTTGAAGTGCAGGTCCCCCATCCCATTCTGGAGGTAGAGGCAAGAGAAACTCAAAAGGAAGTAGTCCTTTTCTTCCCATTCTCATGGTCTCACCAATGAATTTCTCCATCATTACTTGGAATGTTTGGGGTCTTGCCAACCCTGGGAAGAGAGCTACAGTGAAAAAAGCATTTAACGGTTAGAAACCCAACATCATCCTACTATAAGAGACAAAGAGGGAGGATGGGGGGTCTATCAGGCAGTGTGGGTGGCTAGCCAGACCTTCAGTTGGATTTTCTGGGGGTATACTGTTAGCTTGGGAGGAAGATGTTTTCAGTATTTTGGACCGTTTTGTGGGTGATTTTTCGATCTCAACTCTTATGCAGAATAAGAAAGATGGGGAGCAGTGAATTATTACAGCTGTTTATGGCCCTACAGTATTAAACCAAAAGGAAGCATTCTGGGCGGAATTGGACTCAGTTGTGGGCAGATGGGGTAAACCTTGGTTGCTAGCGGCGGGTGACTTCAATATTGTGTTGCTATCATGAGAAGAAGAACTCCAGACTCATAAGGGAAATGATGGAGTTTGATGATTTTGTTAGTAGATGGCAGTTCATGGATCTTCCCCTTCCGGGCACTAGATACACTTGGAGTAGGTTGAGATCCACTCCAGCTATATGTCATGACTGGACAAATTCCTGGTAAATAGTCAGTGGGAAGATATGCATAGCTCTTTATCTCAACAAGCCCTTCCAGGCCAACTTCAGACCACAAGACCAATCCTCTTAAGGGTGGGTGCTGTGCAGAGAAAGGGTACTCCTTTTAGATTTCCTGGTTTTAAAGAAAAATTGGAGGTCTGGTGGAGAGAATCCACTGAGGACCCTTCTTGCCTTATGCTTTTGGGCAAATTGAAGTACCTAAATCAGCAAATAAAGGTCTGGTACAGGAAAGAGTTGGGGTGCATTCAAACAAGGAAAAAGGATTGGCTTGAAAAATCAGATTCTTGGACGAGAAAGAGGAAGCTGGAGATTTATCAGGGGTAGAAAATTCACTGAATGAGCTGGCAAGGAATGAATATAGCAGACTGGCCTATATGGAAAAGATTAGGTGGAGGCAAGGTCGAGAGTTCAGTGGTTGAAGGAAGGAGACAACAACACTGCCTATTTTCATAAGATAGCAAGTGATGGGCAGAGAACCAATGCTATTTCTCAAATTGTAATCGACAATAGGCAATTTGAGGATGAAAAGGAGGTGTCAAAGGATATAGTTAAGTTTTGCAAAAATATGTTTGCAGCCCATAATGTGGTCAGACCAAAGCTGGATGGCCTTCATTTCTCCCAAATCTCAACCCAAGAGTCTGATGTGCTTGAAAAACCTTTTGAGAAAGGTGAGATCTGTCACACAATTGAAGAATTGATCAGGATAAGGCACCAAGGCAGATGGTTTGCCCATCGCTTTCTATAAGGGGTGTTGGGATTTCATTAAGCAGGATTTGATGGCAGTGTTTCATGATTTCCAGGCCAACAATTTTATATCTGAAGCAGCAAAGCATACTTTCATATCCTCACTTCCAAAGAAAAAGGGGGCTGTGGACATAAAAAACTACAGGTCAATAAGCCTTATTGATAGCATTTGCAAATTGATTATCCAAAGTCCTTGCAAACAGGCTACAAAAAGTGTTCAGTTCCATTATTTCTTCATCCCAAGGAGCTTTTGTAGATGGGAGGCAGATCTTAGATGGTTCTTTGGTAACAAACAAATGTATGACTCAAGTATGAAAACTGATTTACTGGGTATTATCTGCAAATTAGACATGGAAAAAGCTTATAACAAGTCCAATGGAGTCTTGTTATACCCCCATTCACACAGAAAGTGAATGGGGGTATGCCTATCGGCAGCGGCTCCATCCTAGTAAATGGTATTCCCAGAGGTTTTTTTGCTGTAGAGACAGAGATGATGCAAGGTGATCTCATCTCCCCTTTCCTTTTCATCACTGTGGGCGAAGCTCTTAGCAGATCAGAAAGTAAAGCTGTGGAGGGGGGTCACTTGGAAGGTTTTAAAGTTTCAACAAACAGTGAAATTGTGACTTTGCTTCAATTTGCCAATGGCTCCTTGATTTTTCAAGGTTGGTAGGCCAAGGACTTGATTTTCTTGAGATTTTACTGATTTGTTTTGAAGCTGCTTCAGGCTTGAAGATCAACCTCCAAAAAGTGAATTGATTCTTGTGGGTGAGTTCACAAACATTGCAAACCTTGGAGAAGTCTTAGGATGTAGGGTTGGACCCCTGCCTTCCAAGTTTTTAGGGCTGCCTTTGGGAGCAAACTATAGACCAAAAGAGATCTGGGACTTGGTGATTGAGAAGGTCTCACAAAAACTAGCAAGATGGAAAAAGTTATATCTTTCAAAGGGTGGGAAGACACTGATTCAGAGCGTTCTTTCAACTCCACCTACTTTTTTTTAGAAGAAACTAACTTTATTCAAAGAGAGAAAAGGTACATGAGGAGATTTACACAGAGATTAAGAACTCAAAGAGTTATACAGGAAGAAAGCTATCACTAAAAAGTAAACCTTGTGAACACCAGCCTTTGCTAGACCATCAGCTACAGAGTTTAGCTCCCTCAGGACCCAGCCCAAATGTGCATTCAAAGTTGAAAGAATGTCTCTTGCTTCAGCCAAATAGTGAGCTAAGGCCCAAGGACAACCATCAGTATTAGCTAGCCAACTAATAGTATTGGCAGAATCTCCCTTAATGGTGAGATTCAAATAACCCAGGTCTCTTGCAATCCTGATGCCAGTTAAGGCTGCCATGACTTCAGCCTTTGTTGAAGAGGCTATCCCAATTGGTCTACTAAAGACCCAACTAATGATGCCATCTCTTCTTCTAAAGACACCTCCAATTCCTGCTGCACCTGATTACTGAAGACACTTCCATCAAAATACAAGGTTGTCTCCCCTTCCTCAGCAGCTCTGCAGTTGCGGGGAGTGGTGTACATATGTTTAGAACAAAGGAAGTTTACAGCATTCCTTTGAAGGTCAGAAATGGAAATACCTCTAAAATACTCTGAACTGGAAGTCCACAGGAAGCATCTATAGGAGATGATGGAAATGAGCTCCTCATATTTTCTAGTTCTGTTGTTGAATACACGATGGTTTCTCTCTTCCCATATGCTCCAAATAATAGCGTGAGCAGTAGATTGCCACAACATCTTCCCTCTTTATTGCTCCTGCTTCAGTTCTAGTTTCCTTGGAAAAGCTTCAAAGAGATTTCCTATGGGATGGGAGAGAGGAAGAGAAGAGGTTTCATTTGATTGTCTGGTCAGAAGTCTATAAGCCAAAAATTCAAGGTGGTTTAGGTGTAAGACCATTGAAACAGATCAACAGAGCTCTTCTTTCAAAGTGGCTGTGGAGGTTTGCTCTTGAAAAGCAGGATTTCTAGAGATCTAATATAAGTTGCAAGTATGAAGAAACTGATTTGGGGTGGGAAACAAATCCTGTGAACAAGTCCTACAGCACAAGTTTGTGGAAGGGAATCATGCAGAACAGGGAGGAGTTCTTCAAATTTGTCACCTTCAAAATAGGAAATGGAGAGAAAGTCCTTTTCTGCAAAGACAGGTGGTGTAGCACTCCATAAGCCAAGCTTTCCCTATTTCCCATGTATCTACGCCTTAGCAGCCAATAAATCAGCCAAGATCAGTGATTGTTATGAAACTTTAGGTGGCCAGCAGGTTTGGATTCCTCAATTGCGAAGAGAAGTAAATGACTGGGATTTGGAGGACCTCTCAAACATGACGCTACTGCTAGGAGTAAAACCCCAGCCCGCTATTGAAGACAGGTTAGCGTGGTTAAGCGAGAAATCAAACTGTTTTACAAGTAAAATCAATGTTTAAAAATCTGATTGGCTCCTCAAACCAGCATGTGGCCTGGGGCTGGACCTGGAAGTTGAAGATCCCTTCTAAGGTGATTTATTTTCATTTGGTTGGCTGTGAGGGAGAAGAACTCAAACTATTGGTCTGCTACAGTCAAAAGGAATGTTCATTATTAACCATTGATGTTTATGTGGGTTGGCAACAGAGTTTGAATCATACCGTCATCCATTGCAAGTTTTCCACCGCAGTTTGGTCCCAACCTGTTTGGGGTTTCTGTGCTGTATCTCATGATCTTTTCCTTTCTTTTTTTTTTTTTTTTTTTGCTTGATCGATAACAGGGGCTGTAAATCACTAATCTCATCCTGGAGTTTGGAAGGCCTATCAAAGAGGGAAAAGGTACTCTGGGGAATGGTGCTGGAGAGGTCTCTGGTGAAATGGGCTACCATCTACGGTCTTTCCAGAGGCTTTAACCTTAGTCACTTCTACAGCCACTGGGATAGAATCATTTGGGACAAAAACTTTGTCTTATGACCTGTACTCTGTTGTCTCAATGTGCTGTTTGTGGGGTTAATCTCGGTGCTTTGTATTAAAGGAATCTCTCCCGTAGTTTTTTATTTTCCATCTTAATAAAATTTCTCTCACCTTTCAAAATCATAAATAAATAAATCAGCATTTAACATAAGGTAAAAACAAGAGATTGACCTAGTCTAATCACCTGAGCAATTAATTCTGTCATTGTTTCCAATCAACCCAAATAGGCTATTAGTGAACTATTATATAAATTAAAAAAAATAATAAAAAAAGACTTATGAAAGTACAAATTAAGTTGATAGGTAATACAATTTGTAGGTCCAAGCATGTTCCATCACAGACCACTGCAATGGACAAGTATTCATTCTTGACAAGTGTCTGTCTTCAATCAATTATTGGCACTACTATTTTAAAAACAAAATGCACAGAATAGTATCTATTATATTGTATTCTGTTGTAAAACAATAATACATGGCTAAGCTGTTGTGTCAAAGGAACAAATGTGTGTGTTGGGATCCCAGTTGCATGTGTAAATACATAAATGAGAAATCATACATTAAATTAGTCAGTATGTTGTTATCATGGTCGGGTGATCAAAAGCCAAAATAATCACAAATAGAATGCATGTCAATTTTGTCCAAAGGTAGCAGATAATGATATATCATGGATGGATGATCAAAAGCCAAAATAATCACAAATAGAATGCATATCAAGTTTGTCCAAAGGTAATATATCAGAATAGATACATAAAAGCACATATATGATTTCCTAGTACTAAACGCCTAGAACTAGAATGTATATTAACAAACTTCATCAACAAAAAGCATACAAGTCCATCCTTACAGTCAATAAGAATTTTGCAAATATAATATGCATCTAAGTAAACACATCAAAAGGAAATAAATAAACATGGATAATATTATACAGCATACCATTTTAGCGGGAGTATATTTCCAAAACTGATAGCACCCTTTAATTACCTAAAAGAAGGGTAGAAAATCAAAAATCAGATAAATAGATGAGTTGGTGATGGGAAATTATAGCATTCATAACAACCGATCTTCCAATCAATTAAATACTAACTTCAATATGCTCAAATTTTAAAGTTTCAAAGGAAATGAAGTCTTTGTTACAAAACCAGTGGTCCAAGTGGAGATCCATTTATAAGATGAGTTTTAAATTTCAAAGAATAAAACATCGAAGAAAGATATCGTGTATAAAGCTAGAATTAACAAGTTAGAATTAATAATAAGAAACCATGAGACCCACAAATAATTCAAACACGAGCAAATGGAACATAAAATCTCCGTCTGCATAATGAGTTTAAACTTCAAAGTTTAAATGCCAGAGAAATGAACATTTACAACCAAAAAATAACAAGAAGGAACCAAGAATCCAACCTGAAATATTTAACTGCAAGAAAATCCAATGCAAGATGTTTAATCAGTTTTAACAAGTTGAGATCTACTGGCATGACAAGTTAGAGAAGATATAGCAAACCACGATCCAAAGTATGGACCAAAACTAACAAAATGGAGAGTCATGCAAGGAAAAGCACTTTTATGAACAAATGGAACATGAAGACGATTATATGGAAAAGGAGAAATAAGATTCAAAGGAAAAATAGAAGTTATATCAAAATTCTCCAGTTTAATCATACATTCTGTAACTCTAACCAATCTAATTAACAGTATAGTTCACCTAAATAATCCAGTAAAAACCTATATAAACACGAGGAGTTCTAGCTCATATGAAACAGCCAATTTTTCATACCTAAAATCCAATTGAAAAAGAAAACACATAAAGTGACATCAAGAACCAGAATAATTTGATGCACAATATGCAATACCTTGAGAAGATAGAAAGCATGCGAGGATGAGAGGGCAGCAGTCTCGGAAGCTAGGGGGAAGAGATGACTGCAGCCCCTTTTTGTGAGACTTAAGGGAAGTAACAGAGCCGCTGGATCATCGACTATTGGTACAAGGTTACACACGGGCTTGCACACTGACAAAACAGGTAGAGAGAGAGAAAGGAAAAGGAAAAGCTAAGGCCCCATTTGGAATCAACGTTAGAAATTCTCATTCTCAAAATCCTTCCAAGAAAGAATGGATTCTTTGAATTTTCATCCAAACAATTTGTAGAAGTTTTTTGGCATAGTCATTTGATTCATGCTTCATAATCAGAATCACATTTGGCATCACCCTATTTCTTGGAATCAATTCTCTAGATGAGTGATGCATAAAACCATGTCAATTATAATAAATATAAATCCACTTGAAGTTACATTGTACTCTTACATTTAAATCATTATCAGATACATATAAAAGAAAAGGAGAGAAATCACATTTCCTTGGAATGAAGCTTCTGTAGACATCTGAAATTGGTTGCCTCTTGGTATCATCCCTCCAAGTTTGTTCCGTGAGATGTTTAGGAATGAAAGAAACGTCAGGCTTTTCTAGTTGTTACGGATCTTTCCACTCAGTAGCTTTTGTGAGAGGTCTCTAGCTGCTTTAAGTTCCCCATGGACGAAAAGCATTTGTCCTATGAGAGCATTGTGTGACAAGTTGAGAATATGGAGTGATGCGAGGTTCCCTATCCTTGGAATTTGTTGTTTGACAAGTCAATGGAAGTGAAGATGGTTAAAATCTTCACCAGCTCAATTTCTATCCCTTTATTTGTTAGCATCACTGTATCCTGATAGTAAACTTGGTAGAACTCTAGGAACTTGAACCTCAGTGTCTCTATCTTGTTCTCTGATTGGGTCTCATCTTCCTCCACGGTCATTGCTTTCCAACTCAAAAAGACTTCCGAGGACAAGTTACCCACAAAGTCATTGGATGAGAGATCAATGGTTGGTAGCCTTGGGAAGGTGTGATCAGTTCTTCTGATGGGTCCATGGAAATGGTTAGACTGTAGAATAAGGACTATTAACTATATCAAGCTTTCCAACCAAAATGGAAGGCATCGTTTGTTTGATGGTTCCCAAGGTCTAGAAATAGAACCTCTAGCATTTTGCAATTGCCAAGAGTCATTGGAATTGATCCTTCTAACTCATTCCCATTGAGATCAAGTGTCATTGGACTACAACCAATTGGAAATGTCTGAGGTATACTTCCTTTGAAGTTGTTTTGCCCTAGGTTCAATACTCCTAGTGTCCGAGTGTTGCTACCAAGACAAGTTGGAACCATGTTGCTCAAGTTGTTATTGGACAGGTTAAGAACTTGATGGTTGCTAGCATTGCATATTGATGTGGGAATTTCTCTGTGAAGCTTATTGTTTGAGACAAAGAAGAAGATGGTAAAGGAAAGGTAAGAAGAGATATTGGCTGGGATGGTAGAGGTGAAGTTGTTGTTTGAGTAATCCAAATAGGTGACAACTGATGAGAGAATTGGAACTGGCCCTTGGAGCAGGTTGGAATGATGGTCAACAATGGCCGAAGATCTAGAGTTTGGATCAGGCAATGGTTCCTCTAGATGGTCCAAGAAGTTGCAAGAAAGATTTAAGTGAACAATAATCCCACTACCAGCATTCCAAATCCAGTTGGGTACAACCCCATGGATTTTGTTGTTAGAAAGATCCAGAAAGCTCATTATTGATTGGTTTACTCTCAGCCTCTCAGGAAATTTGGTAATTCTATTAAATTGCAAGAAGCCAAACTCAGTGAACCAATCTGAGGGAAAGAGAACAAGCTAGCATCACTTACATAGGTATTGACGGACAATCGCTTTTGAATCTTCTCTAGATGTACAGTCCCATTGAAGTTGTTGAAAGAGAGTGAAAGTATATTAACAAATAGTGTGGCCCTTGATAGAGGAATGGCAAGACAGGATTAATCATTCATACAACCAATCCTAGATAGCCAATACAAGGCCTGCTGAGTGAATTGAGTCATCTCAAATCTGAAATTTGATACAAGAGTTTGCCTTTCTCACTATTTTTGTTATATTTCCTATACTTCAAGAAGATTTGGAAATGTCTCCACAAGTTCTCTATGTTCCCATTTCTAAAGGAACCAAAGTAAAGTAGCAGATAGATATATTTGAGTTCTGAACCATCATTGTCAAGTACCCAATATTGAATAAAAACAACTATTCTTTTCAACCAAAAAAGAAAATAAGGGAAAAAACCAAGTCTGATACATTCTGCTAAATCAAATCATAAGAATATCACGTTATAAAACAAAATGGGCTCTGCAAAGAAGAGCTTATACTATGAGATTAGCAGTAATACAAGTTATAGATAATACAACAATAATAGAAGGAAATATCAATTACAGATTTCAGTCAAAAGAACTGACAGTCACTACCACATCAAGATAAAAGAAAATAATAAACAAACAAAACAAACAGAACTACTAATATTTAATATGACGATTGCTTACATGGTTGAGGAATCAGATTAAACAGCTGCAAAGGGCAGCTTCATTGAACACAACCACAACATAAAAAACGCAGATCCATTCAACACAACCACAAAGCATAAAAAACAAACCGAAAAGCTACCGTCTGAAATTGCGATCTGTGTTTTCAACAGAGTATAAAACGTTGAAAACATGTAGAATAATAGAGAAGCAAATGATTGAAAGAGAAAAAAAGCAAACCAATACAAAAAAAGTAGAAGATAGTTTACCTGGATTTTGCGAGGTGGGTTCTGAGATCTAACGTTCCAGAACAATAGAGCTTGAAGACACCTTGAAAAAAATTTCAGAACAGAGGCAAAGGGAATGCCGTTTGAAAGAGACAAAAAATGAGTGCATGATAGAAAAAAAAAATGAAGAAAACACGAAGAAAACAATGTGATCTTTACCTGAGAGCCTGTCGGTTGCCTTTGAGAAGAAAACACAGAGCCGTTGGAGCTTGGAGAAGTGAGAATCTAGCATCCTTAGAAACGACTTTATCGTTTCCGACAATCGCGAATTTGGAGTGCAAATTGCATCCAGAAATGGAGCAATTCTCCGGAGCGGGCAAATTCAAACTGCATACTACATTACTACTCCAGAGATTCGCGATAATCGCCAGAAACGATTCTCGGAGTGATGCCAAATGGGTCTTAAAGATGCTACTTACGTGTATTATGCTCTCTAGTTTCCCTGCTTTTCTGATATCAGCTAACGCCACGTAAGCATAGAACAAGCAACGTCAGATTAGACAGTAGTATGTTATCGGAACACCGTGACGTGCGCCTAATGGTTTGGCTCTTTCTATGATTTTCTTATTTTATTTTCATTCTTTTTTTGGTTTATTGAACAAGTGTATTTTTATTTTCATTTTAGTTTCTATTTATGAATACTACCTTTCTTACGGGTAGGGCTGTTCATGGGTCGGGTTGGGTCGGTTTATTGGCGTTTTTCCAACCGACCCGATCTGGTCAGTTTACCTAGAAATGAAACTGAAACCGACCCAGTACTAAGTAAAATCGACCTGGTCGGTTTGAATCGGTTTGGGTCGGTTTTGTGAATGATTCTCTCAGTGTGAACGGTAAAGGATTCAAGTCTAAGAAAGCAAAGGCTGGATGCCTGGAAATTAAAAATGATTTGATGGATTAAAACTGATCTTTTATATATCAGATATTTTATATATAATATCTATATTTCTGAAATAAAGCTGAAATATATATATATAATATCTGAAATATTATATATATAATAAATATCTAAGTCGGTTCGGTTTCGGTTTTCACACACACATGAAAACCGAAAGCGAACCAAACCATCGGGTTGGATCGGACCGGATTGGTCAGTTTTGGTCTTGTTATGAACAGCCCTACTTACGGGGATCAGGATTTGCTTTTACTAGGGGTGTAACTTGGGTGGGCCAAACCCGAGCCCGGATCAACGTAGTTTGAAATTTTACATGGGCGGGCTTGGATTTTTGGTCTTCAAAAAACTAGGCTTGGATCTAAGACTTCAAGCTTTATTTTCGAACTAGGCCCGAGCCTAGCCTTTAGATAGCCTGAACCCGACCCTACCTTATCCCAATCCAACAACTATACACATTCATATATATATATATATATTTGTATAAACATTTATAATATTATATATACGTGTATATTAAAATGGGTTTATTGACCAATTTGAGCCCAGTTTGGGCCCAAGTCTAACCCAAAAGCATCAAATTACAGTGCAAGTTGGGCTCAAGTTAGGAAGATTGGACATGACCCCGGGCTCAATCCAAGTTCGGGCCTTAGGCCCAAATCTTAGTGTTAGGCCTGGGTTTACCATAAATCCAGCCCAACCCACCCTACTTACCCCCCTACTCCTTATAGAGCACTCTTAACACCAACCTCAAGGCAAGTCTAACTATGTATTTGGAACATCTCCCTAATAATAACACACAAGTACGAAAGATGCTCCTAATGTGCAACTTAGTTTTGCTGTGAGGTGTTAGTTGTATGTTCCAAAACCAATTGTGTAATGTTCAATTTTGTACTATTCACATTTATTAACAAAAGACCATTTTTGTCATTTAAACTTTTTAATAGTAATAGTGTTTGATAGCACAAACACATTAGCTAAGACACAAATAAGTAGAGAAACACATCTTGCAACATGATGTACATACCACCACTCAAGCTAAGTGATTGTTGGTCAAAAAGAACTCATACTAGTTTAACCAACACTTGAATTTGTCTTCTTTGTCTTGATAGCCGAAGATCTGATTATGTGATATTTTGTTATGTAAAACAACTTCATTTTTTGAATTTATTTTATTTTTAATCGAGGTCTTGTTTTTAATGTTAGCATCAGAAATGATTGGTTGATAATTTGCATAACCCCATTAAAGTCTTTAGAGCATATTCACAATAATAAAGTTAAGCTTAGCATGTTTAATAGCAGGATGGCAACCGAGTTAGATAGGGAAGAAGTCAAACTAGGTCCCAATAGTGCATAGTGGTCTGATGTAAAGGCAGAGACTTTCATTAGTCTAATGGTGGCACAAGTTAGGGCAAGCAAGAGGCCTACATCTTTTTTTAACGCAAAAGGGTGAAAAGTACATCCGCGAGAAATTTAACTAGAAAAATAACAGGAATTATGTCCATTCTCAGTTCAAAAACAAGTATAATCCACTTAAACAGCATAAAAAAAGCAGCATTTAACCCTCCTTAACCACACAAGTGTGACTATAGATCCATTAATGAAAAATCCTACTACAAATGAAGAAGTTTAGCAAAGCCTGATAAAAGTAATTTTGCCTTAAACCCACTCATTTATTTTAGTTTAGAATGGTATAAAATCTAATTAATTCCTCATATTGTGTAGACTCATTGTTGGGCATGATCATTTAGGATACAAGTTTATCATCATTGGGATGAGTTAGAATACATTTTCGGAGGAACACGGGCAACTAGGGACATGAGATATTCACTTGAAATGGGTCTTGATGATTATGTCCCTATTTTAGATAGCCCACCACCAATTGTCATGTTAGGTGATCAAGGGACACCAAATAACTGGAGAATCTCTCGCCAGTCCATACATTGTTGACCCCAGCGATGATGTATTAGAGATGTCAAACCGTAAGAAGATAATTGGCAAACTATCCACTAGCATGAAGAATGAGAAGAAACAATGTCTTCCACCTGAACTTGATTTAATGATTAATTCATGGGTAGAATTCAACAAGAAAAGACTTGAAATCTTATAAAAGGAAAGCTCATAGGATCTTGATAAGCAATGGGAAATGGAAATGAAAATGGAGAAGGAGGTTTGCAGTACAAGGGAAAGAATGATAGAAATAAAAAGGGCAAAGGTTTGAGAAATGAAAAATGAAAGAAATCTAGAAAGGGATAGATTTGACAAGGCTTGTAAGAAGGAGAAAATTAAGGAATGCATTAAAATCCTTAATTCCATATTTTAAGTTGAGAAATTATCTTCAACTTGCTATTTCAAGGCAACCAAGTTGTTTATGAAAGAGAAATGAACACTTTCTTTGCTATGTCTACAAAGGTTAGGAGTTTTTGGCTCAATGGATTGAATGATGAGCCATCAAACCCATGATTTATAGAAAACTTTTCCTTTTTTTGTGTTTGATTGACTCTGAACACTTTTGACTAATGGTCTTTTTTTTATTTTTTATTTTTTGGCAATGGGTGATGACCTCTTATGCTTACATGCACTCCCATTTATTTTAGATGATGACATTTTTAATGGTTGATAACACTTTTGTTATATGTTGAGATTTACATTATTATATGCTAGTTATAACCATGGTGTGTGATGCTTATTTTGATTTCATTAATTATAATGTTATAGTTTGTCATACAACAATATTCTATGGATCCTCATCAGTGTCAATGAAAAAGGCATATTATTGATTCAGATGATGAGGAGGAAATGATAAACTTCATTGTGACTTCCTATACACTACACTTGTATTGTCTATAAACAAGAAGGCAGAGCGTTGCATGATTTCTTCTTTGATCGGACATACTTATGTGTGGAATGAAGTCCTCAATGACTTAGAACACGTAGATAGACGTTACAATTCATTTAAGATGGAACATGTCTTCAAAAACCTGGCCTCTCTACTTGCATTCTTCCCCCTCACAATTAGTTATAATGAGAGGAACCGCCTAATGAGTGAGCAATTCCAACATTCTTTATTAACCATCAATACACATGTACGGAAAGTTGTTTATGCAATTTGCAAAATAGGGAATGAGCTCATAAGGCCACCTATATCCACTGAAGTTCAACCATTCATTAGGAAATCTAAGAGATACTACCCAATGTTCAAGGTAACTACACTTCCTAGTCTATAGTAATTTGGGTTCTCTCTACATATGTTGTTCTAATTATATTTATAATTGTGATTAAGATTGTATAGGGGTTATAGATGGTATACATGTATTAGCTAGTGCCCCAGTCATTGAACAAATACCGTATAGAAGAAAGAGGAGATTTGTACAACAAATGTTTTGGTTGTTTGTGATTTTGACATTTTTTTTACCTTTGTATAATACATGGGATATAAAGGATCAACACACGATTCAAGGGTACTGGCAAAAGCACTTAGTAGGCCCAATGTAGGTTCCGTAAACCACCTCCAGGTGAAGTAACATTTCTTAGAATTGCCCTTCATCAGTTGTCTTCGTCATTTATGTGCCCTCATATCTAGAATTCAATGCAGGAAAGTACAACTTTGTTGATTATGGATATGCTAATGCTTCTGGTTTCCTTGCCCCATACTCTGGTGAACGACACCACCTTAGTGAGTTTAGGAGACATTTCAATAGATTTAAATTGAATGAAGACATTTTCAACTACACTCATTCCTCACTACATAATATCTTTGAACATTGCTTTGGGATCTTGAAGGGTAAATTCCCATCATGAAAAATATGCCATACTATTAATTAGACGACTTTCTTGTAATGTCATATTTTATAATATAAAACTTAATAAAAGGAGAGACACATAAGGATAAACATATAGATGAGCGTGCAAAGGATTATAAAAATGACTCAGATGATGATGGTTCGAGTGGCAATGATGATGACAAAGACCACACTGCAATTGCACTGGGTTCGTGTAGAGAGATGGACATGGTTAGAGATCGAGTTTCTTCTAAGATATGAGAGAAGTACTAAAAGTCTATCTAGCGGGTTACATAGATTTGTGGTTTATGCCAAAACATGTGAACCCTGATGTTAGGATTCAAATTAAGATGTTGGAATTTAAACTATGGTAGTGTTTATGTTTGTTATGGATTGAACTTCATTACTATTTTATCTATTTTAAGTTTATGTGTTTTTATAGTCATTTGTTGATCACCATTGGATGTTTACTATACAAGTTATCCATGCAAAAATGACTAATGAGATGTTTTTTATCAAATTGCTCTTATGGTAAAGGGGAGATGGCATTATATATGGCAAATACGAAAACTAATTTTGGGTGATGGTTTTTACATTGCCCAAAAAGGAGTAACCATAGGGGTTCATTTGTATGGGTAAATGAATATGGTGGAATCGACCATAGAGCATCTAGGGCAAAAGTTATCCAACATAGTTCATCTACCATACAATCACAACAAAACAATATATATTTTGCACTCAATGCTTGTTGTGGTCGTAACATCATTGGTCTTCTAATTTGGGTTTGGCTGAAAATCATCCTACTAGTCTTGAAACTAATTAAAGAAGATGAATATGTTATTATCAAACTTGATGGAAAAATGGAGCCATTGTTAAACATTTTTAACTGATACTTATTGGATTATCTACATTTTCTTTTTAAAGCATTTAACTATCGTTATTTTCTCAAAATTGATCAACTATTCAAGAAGAACCCATTTTGGAACTTCTTTAAACACAGTTAAATTGGTGCTCATACACCTTTAATCTTGTTCTTTTATTCATTTATCTATTAAAGAAGGATTTAATTTGATTTTTCTTGTTTAACCATTGTCAAAGGAAAGGTGAAGCCATGTTCGATCTTTCTTTGTCTATATCATGGTAGAGGTTTCATCTACTCTATAAGGGATCTATTAGACAAGGATTTTATTTCGGTTTTTCTTATTTGACCATTGTCAAAGAAAAGGTGAACCATATTTGATCTTTCTTTGGTCATATCATGGTAGAAGTTTCATCTACTCTATATGGGAAAATATTATCCAAATGGAATGGTAGAACGGAACGGTACATGCAAACTAAATGTGACTTGTTTGTACTAATAGGTGATTGGATCATTCACAACCATTGGATATGATGTCATTATTCATGTTGATGTTGTTGATCTAATCTAACAACAATTTCAGTTGTTGGATTTAAAATTTTAGGCCAGATATTATAAATCAATCATTCGATTAATTTGGACCATTTGATAAGCATCGTTATATAATATGGTATAATATTAGGGCACACCATTATACGGAGTAATGCATGCACATACACAAAAAAAAAACGATGATGATAATCACCTTACCAAATAACATTAGTGTTGCTTATTGCCTACGTAGCAAAAACACTACCAAACATATTGATAGTGTTTATTTGTGAAAAACGAGTTAGCAAGTGTGGGCATTTTCTTTTGAAAATCGATCTCAAAAAATGCCCACACTTTCAAACACCATCTTAGATAATGCTTAAGCAACCAAGCCTAGGAAGGTTTAGGTCAGCAAGTCTAGTTTTAACCTTTAAGGTATTCTAGTTAATCTCCTATGATTCTATTCATTTCAGATTTATAGACCAATTTGGAAGTAAAAAAGGTAGAATTAAAGGGATGAGAGATCCATCATATGGATGGCCGAACCCTGCAGGAAGGTTGAGCGAAATTTCAAAAATTTCTCTCTCTCTCATTCGAAAATTGCATTCCCTATTTAAAAAAACTGCATTTTCAAGGATCATTCTTGAAACAAAACCGGACTAGATCTAAAACCAATAGGAAGTGAGGGATGTACTTGATATGAAGTATCAGTAACTCATAGTGAAGGTGTTCACGCCCAAGGAGAAGACCAAAACCCACTTCCACTAAAGATGACACAATGTGTGGTGAATCAGGATCAACAAGAGGGCTCTTTAGTAAGAATCGAGATTCTTCAGCAAGAATCGAACAGGGGCTGGTGAGTACGACTTTCAGATTGTTTCTTCAGCCAAGAAACAATATCAATAACCTTTCTTGATCAGATCCACAAGTGGAAATCGAACAAAGTAGGAATGACAAGAACATGAGAGAACTCTACAGATTGCTATGTATAAAACTGAGGAATTCGCCCCTATTTATAGTCTTCTTTGGATCAACCTCCTAATCTAATTAGGAGAGAGTTTCTTGATCCAAATATGATATTTGGATCTGGACTCTTAAATGGATAAGACTTATCTTATTCTTCAGCTAATCCTAATCAGATTATAAATCAGATTTTGCCCCTTTTAATTAACCAACTTAAGCCCAATTCGATTTGGGCTTTAGACCCATTAAGCTTATGTGCTCACTTACTCCTTAACCTATTGCATAGTTGGCTCTCTTTGTACGGCTTGGGACCTTTACATCGATTTACACATCAGCCACATGGGTTCAATCCAGCCTTTGTTACAAAACCTGGTCGAATTCACTATAGGAGACAATGAACCCCTGAGTCCATCACCATGAGCTCTTAATGGACCCAACATTTACACTAAATGGTTCTTGAATCCAGCCACTTTATGAAAATCCAAGAACTGTGGACAGATGCAAGATTAGCCCATCAGGTATTACCCTCAATAGTCTTACACTTAACCTCTCAACCCATAATGATCAAACACTGTCCAATAAGAGAGAACCTCTCCCTCGGCTGCAAGGTACAGTGTTGCACTCTCTACTCACATGGATCCCAGGAATTAGAACATTTTGCAAACATTTTGAAACCATAATATATATATATATATATATATATATAATATCTCTATATAAATATATTTTGCAAGAAAACAAATTTCAATGTTTGAAATCAATTGCCGGTAGTTTAGGTTTCCATCAGAGAGAGTGCATTCCTCGATCATTCACTTTGTCTGACAAAGGGGCTGATCCCGTTACTATGATCACCCACTCAAGTGAATTTTCAGACTGTCCCAACATACCTAGGTTTTGACCCCCTCTAAGGATCTCACTAATTGGAATATCAAAAACAACTCGATCCGACGAGTCTAGGGGTTAGGTGTAATATTCTAGTTTTGCCCATCTATCTCCAAGGTCCAGGGCAATACTAGAATTTGGTCCTGGTTCAAGGTTTCAAGAAAACCGACACTACATGTACCTCAGGTTTCACCCTGACAAATAAGACAAACAACCCAACCAACTTGGCGGCACATCAGTGTTAGTCTTAGCAGAATAAATCTCCTCAGATCTATCCAACGGTTGTGAAGATTCTAAACTAACACGAATCTCATAAGTGTTCTGTTTAAAGGTATTACACAAAAACATACCACAATGACATGAATCAATTATGTACTTTATTCATTTACAATAAATGTCAAAAGATACATCAATCTGATTGGAGTTAAGGGCATAACTGTATAACAATAATACACATAGATCCCATTAAATATGAATTTATATATTACAAATAGTTAAATATGCACTTACAAAAAGGATAAATGCACACAAATAACTAACAAAATAAATATTTGAGTTTGCATGCATTTATGACTTTATACATGAATGTGGGCATAAGTTGATCATACAAATATTTGTACATGAATATGTTTGTTTGCACCCAAGTTTTAAAGTATCAATACCCTCTCAATAATTTGTGTATTTAGAGTTTAACTTATTTAAAAACAAATAATACTTTTTTGTTTGATTTGACTTCTTGACACTTGACAGGTTATAATCTATTAATATTCAAAATCATTTAAATCTCCTAACTCTCATTATTTGCCTTAATGTAATAGTGACCCTAAAAACCAATGTCACTAGAATATCATATTGATATTTTGAATCTTGGACATCATGCATGAATTAGGCCATAACACTATATGTCAAAAACTTACAACTTTTAAAATATAATCTACAAGAGTTTAAAGTTTTATGGATAAAGTGGTTTTTTTATTTTTTTAATAAAATAGACTTTTTGGTAGGTTCCAATAAAATAGGCAATGTGTTAGGGATCCTTTATCATTTTAAGGGATCATCTTGCCATTTGATATGATCTGCTACAAGCAAAAAACATGTTAACAAGTTGAAAAAGCATGCATCCAAACTACACATTGAAAACATCTTTGTACCTTTAAAAGGCAAATGCACAACGCTTAAAAGAAAGGATCAAGAAATAGATAACAAAAGCCAAATGAAGGACAAGACAAAAGTAGTACTTCAAGTAATATGAAGACTTTTTATATTTGTTGGTGAGTACAAATACTTATATATGAATGCCACATTTACATACGGAAAAAAAATTAGAAGGATGTACACCGCCTACAACGCACAATGCTTATTACTTAATGTAGTTTAAATGTTGTGAATACATGTAATATCCTTGGTGGTAGGTGTAATACCATAATCACAAATGATGATTTACTATGACCCTTAGAGCCCTAAACAAAAGATGTGCAAAGTTAAGATGTTATTGCTCTAAATATTCATTGTGAATGGCAGATGATAATGACCATTCATGCCCATTGCTTTCATGCAAGATTACATTATGATTTTCTAAACATGTAACAAAAGCCGATATGTGGCATTTAATGAGGGCCCATAGTTGCATGCAAGCATAAAATATTATCTATTAAATTGCATTTTTCTATAAAACAATAATACAAGCTAAGGGGTCATGTCAAAGGAACAAATGCATGTGTCAGAATCCCAATTATATGTGTAAATACATTAATCATATATCATACATTAAATTCATTAGTATGTTGTTATGATGGATGGATGATCAAACCCCAAAATAATTACAAATAGAATGCATGCCAATTTTGTCCAGATGTAGTGAATAATGATATTGGAATAGATACATAAAACACATGATTTTCTAGTACTAAGCGCCTAGAACTAAAATGTATTTTAACAAATTTCATTGACAAAAAGATAGAACATAGTGGTTAAATCTTGCCTTGAATCTTGTGCAAGTCATGAAGTTAAATCCATATACCATATATCACATATGGTTAATAAGATAGCACATAAGGGTGGATTCGAGCTCATTCAACCGAATATTTATCTATTCAAACTAAAAACATGAGCTCAAATCAAGTTTGACTCAAGAGCTCATGTATTCGAACTTGGCTTATCTTGAGTTCGACAATGTGCCAAGCTTTATATAAAAATTAAAAATTATACATATAGAAATCATTTAATATTAAATATAAAAATTAAAAATATTATATATAATATAAGTTCAATTAGCTCTCAAGCTTTGCAAACCAAGCTTTATTAGGGTCAAGCTTAGCTTAAAGCTCAATTTAAATCAAATTGAGTCAAACCTTTCATGAGTTGAACTTAAATGGCTCAATTCATATTTGCCCTAAAATTAGCACTTATTCTTAGAGTGGTATTATAAAACATTTATACATTTGCAAAGGAAATTTTATATATGTTCAATCAATTCTACTCTCAAATTGGGCCATAACCTAATGAATAATGACCATATAAAAATATATTCATAAATTCTTTCAAACTCGCCCAACCCAATTAAGCTCAACTCTACCCAACCTAAACCTGAGTCTATCTCAAGTTGTGTTGGGTTAAGCTTAAATTAGACTTGGGTTAATAAACTTGGGATAGGCCAAGCTTTAGACTAAGGTTTGCATCTTATGAACATGGGCTGACTTCAATTAGATCCAAACCACCCAAATTACACCTATAGCATGAGTTTGGATCTTCTCCTCATATAGCACTCCTCACACCAACCTTATGATATATTCTAGTGGATCCGTGTTATCTTGATGCAAGGGAAATTTAAAGAAGAAAGAATCTTGAATAACCAAGATCACACCCATGGTGGTGTACAAAAGCCCTAATTGTGAAACAAAACTACATACTTGTTATGCAAATTCGAATTAATGTTGTAGATCCTCAAAAAATTGATCCTAACTAGGGTCATAACAAATCGAATTTAGATTAGGTTTAGCAAAATTTGAATCTGATCTAATTATTGAAAATTTACATATGAAGAATTTAATCAAATTTGAAGAGCTTGGATTTGAATTCAAATATGAGTGAATTCATATTGAATTTGGTTTAATCCAACAACGTTTAATATTTTAAAATACAAAAACAAAATTATAAAGTTAATTACTTTTCAACTTTTATATATAATAGATTAGTGTAAATATAACATATTGAATTTATTATATGTAAATGCATATATAATATAATTTATAAAATGTGTATTTTTTATGGTTTTAAGTATAATTATATAACATTTATATATTAAAATCAATAAATATTATAAAATAATCATATTCGGATTTTAATCATATCGGATATAGTCATATTTGAATCCAATCTGATTATCAATCAGATGTAGATTCCAAAAATTTGAATCTAATTTGGTTACACAAATACATCACCCAAATCTGAGATAATTGGATCGAGCCTTGGATTCTTGGGTATCATTAACAAGCCTAATCCTAACTGTAGTCTAACACTTGTTTGGCCAAGATTGATCCACACAAAGTAACAACAATTATAAAGTTCCTAAATTTTTGTGTGGATCACGATCCGAGAAAAGAGGAGAGGGAGAAAGAGGGTTGGGTAGCTCAAGATTGTGCTAGCAACCTGTTATGAACTAGCATTTAATAGAAAGAGTGAACTTTATAGCCTTACGAACACCCCCTTCTATATTTTACATAGTTTTTAGTCATTTTCTATTTAGGAAAGGATTTATCCAATAAATCCTCCTAATTACAATCAGGTCCCTAAATATTACAAGTATATCCCTTTTATTAAGACTCTTCTTAGTGAGCACACCCTCCTCCATGCTTTGTGTCTTGCCATTTAATGTGTGTGACCTCTTAGGTTCAATGCTATTAAGTAGTGGCAAATGATGTTGAACTCCTTCACCATTCCAAATAGAATTTATTTTAGTTGAAATGAATTAAAGCCCTTTTAATTCTCCCTTGATTGTGATTAATCAACCATTATTCATAGGGGTTTCACAAACCATGAGTGACATCTAGTAGTATGTCATGGCTATCCTAACATCTTGAACAATTTGAAGCTTTCCATCTCCAATTGCCATACAGTCTAATCCTTCAATAATACAATATCTCGAGAGAGCAAAAGGACTTGGTAAATGAGTTAAACCCTATTGGCTCTCTCATATGTTCCACTAAACCGACGATGACTCGTATGGTGACACTTAAAACTGTTCTCATATACCATTCTGCCTTGGCCAAGGACAACCTCATTAACTTTTTTGTGACAAAGATCCCCCAGGCTGTGAAGTACGAAAAGCATTAAATTATCAAAATACCCCACTAAATTTATTCTATTTTCTTTTACTTTTCTTGCCCTTTCTCTCTTAAAACCTATTTAACCTGGGAAATCTCCGCATAACTCCCTTCTCTGTCATTGAACCCTCAATTCCACGATTGATTAGAGCACGAGGCCAACGGTTCCACGGGAATGATTAGGGCTTTGTTCTCAACCAAGTGGAGGTTTGATATCGATTTAAACATCAAATTTGGTCCTCCTCCGGAGGGTATAGAATCTGATACTCCGATGGACAACAGAGGCTTTAGTGCATGTAGCACCGCCGGGGAAGCTATTGATGATGGCAAGGCTTGCAGAATCATTGTCAACTGTAATTCTTCGGCGGCTTCTGGCGATGTTTCGACGGTTGATAAGAGATCCAAAGGTGAATGCGATCCCAAGGAAGCCGGGACTTCGTCGGGAGCTTTTCTAGTGGGGGAAGTAAATAGAGGTGAACACGATGGATGAGAAGAAGCCGGAGAAGAAACAAAAGAATTTTCAGAGATCATGAATCTCCAAGCTCGAAGCTCGAAAATCGGTAGTAAGTGAGTTCGTGAAGAGACCGAGGACGTAGAACAACAGAGTGAGATTAAAGCGGAGAAAGCAGACGAAGAAGAAGAATAAGAAGAACAAGAACAAGCACAAGAAAAAACGACAAGAAAAAAAAAAAAAAAAAAGACGACGAAGAAGCAAAAGGTGAGGACAGAGAAGATAGGAGGTTGGGAGAGAGAATACAAAAGCGAGGGTTAGCTAGGTTTTCTTGTCAAAACAGCAAGGCTGATTTCTGGCAACTTCGAAGACCACGAACCGGAGCCACAGAAAACAAGCTCAGGCACGAAGTCGCAACCAAGATTCAGAGGAGAATGGAAGTCGAAATAGAGACGAAAGAATCAATAGGATGCAGATCAAATCAGAACGATGAGTGGATGTTGGATTTCTATGAAGGGGTTGAGGACAAAACGAGGGAGGAACCAAGTATTGCCGTACAGATATAGAGACTCAGTTCTCGAGCCATGGAAACGTCTCTCCCGACAGAGATCGTCGAGGGTTTCTACAAGACTGAAGACGAAGTGAAGAATTTATAAACAAATATAAAAATTACTATTTTCATTCTCGAGATCCCGACCGTCATGCAGTAAAGAGAAATCCTCCATTAAAGTAGTAAAAGGACGGAAGCACGATGATCGTCTTCTTTGTCTATTAACAGAGAGTGCCAGAAATAAGGAAATGTGGAAGGTGACAGATAAGGGAGTTATGCGGAGATGCAGAGGTAGCCAAAACCTGGATTGGCTAGACTGATGTTTCAAAACCATTGTTTTTAGTGTAGCCATTTCACCTAATTTTAATAGAATACAATGAACAGTATAAAAAGGTAGTTTGGACATTTAAAAGAAGGGTCTTTGTTTAATGGCTAAAGTTCAGGGGGGGTTTTGTCGGGGGACTTTGTCATTGACTCCATAGTACAAGGGGGGTCTTTCTAATTGTTATATTATAGGTCATGCTCATTAAACCTATTCTCTAACAATCACCCACATATTTGCTTTAGTGTTTCTACACATATGACTTGAGATTCATCACCCTATAAGGTAGGCATAATATGTGTTAGTTTATTTGGACAATAAAAGCCCATTTGCTAAGAACCATTTTAGGTTCTTTCTATGTGTTGAAACATATTTCAAAGTTTATAAAATAGTTAGGAATATGTATAATTAATGAAGAAACTATGGGCTATTTATATAAAAGTAAAAGTTTGCAAACATGAATGACAAAAATGCTCTTTTATTAATAAATGTGAATAGTACAAAATTGCACCTTTATAGTGTTACACAATTGGTTTTAGGACATACAACACCTCAAAGCATAACCTAGTTGTACATTAGGAACATCTCTTGTACTTATGTGTTGCTATTATGAAGATGTTCCAAATACATAGCTGGACTTGTTGTGAAATTGATGGTAGGAGTGCTCTATGAGGAGTGTAGGGGTGCAATTAGCGTGGCCTTGGCCAAATTTATAGTCAACCCAAGTCCAATCCTAAGATTTGAGCCTAAGGCCTGAGCTTGAGGTCAAACATGGTCTTCTCAATTTGAGCTCAACCCGCATTATAATTTGATGCATTTGGGTTGGGCTTGAGCCCAGGCTGGGCTTGGGTTTGTCAATTAACCCACTTTAAAATTACACATATACATATACATGATAATAGTGAACAATAAAGCAAAGACACTAACAAGACCTTCAAGGACGAGGTGCACCACTTTACCATCTATACATTTCACGCCTTGCCAAAGAGTATTGAGAGTGCTTCTTGACCGAAAATAGGACCTTATTATCCACATTGAGCTTTAGATTTGGATGCCAAAAGTAAAAGGGCATCAAATGGAGGTATTGAGTTCAATAGAGGAGAAATGGACGGTGGTAAAGGATGAGAAACAAAAGCGGCAGCAGCAAGATCTAAGGGTCCGTTTGGTTCACGGACGGGACCGGAATCGGAATCATCTATTCCCAACACCCGTTTGGTTTCAGTCAGGAATCGGAATCGAATTCTGATTGTTGCTGTTTGGTTCAACTAAAAGCTATAATCGGAATCAGCCAAAATTTCTAATTCACCTGAAATAAAACTTTTCAGCCATGTCCATCCACGAGAAAAGAACACCCAAAACTACCATAAAAGGCAGAAATATGAGAAAGCCAGTTCGACTGAAGGGAGAAATAGATCTTTGGTAATTGCTCGTAGAATGTGGTGAAATTGGGTAGGGATCCGCCAGAAGTTGCTGCTGTTCTCTTTGATGAAGAGATGACGACATTATGCCTTTTAAGGTGATTACTGCGTCCAGGCCAATGTGCACCAGTTCTAAAATGGAGTTACTGTAAGCCCAAAAAATCAGTTCTATTCAGTCTAAATAAAAATGACGAAATCTGTAGAACAAAATCCTGTACAAGGAGCAGCTAAATCCCAGCTTTAATGGGATTGTACCATGAAAACTCGATGCCGACTATAGAATTGGAGATCCCTAAACCTCAAAAAATGTATCGGAAAAGAAAGAAAAATCCAGTGCTTCCAGAATAGAGACAAAGAAATTTGGGAAGAATTAAGCAGCGCAAAATTCAAATCCTCTACCTATAGCCTGAGGTTCTTCGAGCTTGAGTTGACTCGACCAGATTTGAACTATGGAAACGTGGAACTTCCTCGAATCAGTTACGCGCTTGAAGACTTCAGCAGGCAGATTGGAATCCAGAGAGAGAGAGAGAGCATTGATGTATCTATCTATGCTGGCGCTAACTACTAAGTGATCACAATTTTGTCCAAAAAAACCTAAATAGCGGAATGGGAATGGCATTCCGGGGGAGGGTGTCGGGAATGGCTATTCCCTCGTATGGGGGAATCACATTCTGCACATTCCGGTCGACCAAACATCTGGAAGCAGAATGGTCCATTCCGATTCCGAATAAAACAATAATCGAAAGGAGATATGAAAACATTGTTCAAGATCTCTAATTTTCTCTCTTGCTTAAGCTGGTTTTTGTGGGGAATAACCCTTTGATCTCCCTCCAATTTTTCTCTTTCTGTTCAATGTCCTTTGATCTCCCTCGCTTTCTTTCTTTGTTTCGGTACAAGCTGATCTGAAAGTTATAGCTACAACAGTCAAAATGAGAGTGACAGAGGCAGGTTCAAGCCTCTATTCCCAGCCTTTACTCTCTCTTCTTGACTGAAAACGGGAGCTTATTATCGACATCGGGCTTTAGATTTGAATGCCAGAAGTGAGAGGGCATCAAATAGAGGTATTGTGTTCAACGGAGGCGAAATGGGCTGCGGTAGAGGATGAGAAACAAAAGCGACAACAGTAGGATCTAAGTTAAGCAGAGAGAGTAAAACAATAATTGAAAGGAGAGATGAAAACATTGTTCAAGATCTCCGATTTTCTCTCTGTTCAGCGTCCTTCGATCTTCCTCACTTCCTCTCTCTGTTTAGGCACAAGCTGGTTTCTGTGGAGAATAACTCTTCGATCTCCCTCCGCTTTTCTCTCTCTATTCACTGTCCTTTTGATCTGCCTCACTTTCTCTTTCTGTTCGGGCACAGACTGATCTGAAAGTTACAGCTACAACAGTCAAAATGAGAGTGATGGAGGCGGGTTCGAGCCTTCGTTCCCAGCCTTCACACGGATTTATTAGAAGATCATATGGAATATTTGAATGTCATCCACGGAGATGAAGGAGTACGTTGTGGGAGTCATGGGGCCAACTCCTTTAATCGAGTTAACATTAATACTATTGTTTCTTTCCTTATCTTTTTCTCCTCTGCCAACTCCCAAGGAAAGAATACGTAGCTTTACTGTTTCTTCACTCGTCAAGTTTCCAGGCCAGATGTCAAGGCAAAATAAGCTCCGAGCCACCTCTCTCACCAGATTGCGAAAACCAAAGGGCCAGAATAAACATCTTTCCTCTTGGGTCTCTGTTCAATTGTCTCTGGTCACGAGAAATTCAATCCTCACCCCATTCCCAGACCTTTCATCATCCCATACCTTTACTGTTACAATATGCGAGTTGGACGTTTGCTATTGAAACTAATAACTTGAACCCATGGAAGACAATCGCCTTAGTGTGCGCGAGTTATGTGAAGGACTACATGACGGACAAGGGTTACTTTGTTGATCTTGAAAGCGTCTCAAAGGAGGCAATTGCTTATGCGAGGAGTGTCCAGTTGGTTGGGGATGGGATGGACGTCTAGGTTTTAGATATTGACGAGACCTTGCGCTACGGGTGAGATTCTTTATCTATGGTTGCAATTCAATTTGTTCTTATTGTGATGGGTTCCAATGGATTTGATTTCTGATTATTGTTTCTTCTTCCTTTAAACTGGGGTGATGAGTTTTTGTAACGAATTAGGTTCTCATTTGGGTTTTGATGGTTTCCTTAAGCCTGAAGGTTTTCAATGGGAGTGAGTTTGATAAATGGGTTTCAAACTCTGAGCCTCTATTTCTAACGTTTCAAGCTTGTTGATTTCCAATTTCAGATTTAATTATTTTTCGCAACAAAAAGAAAGAGGTTTCTTTGACTTTGCGGACGTACTATTAAACACCTCAGTTCTGAATTCTGAATTATGGTGATTGGTCATGTGCAACTCTGGTGACATGTGAAGGTTAGGAACGGGTGGAGAGGTGCGAGGTGTTCGGGAAGTGGCATGTGAATGGCCGTCTCGTGGGTAGGAGATCAGGAGTCGTTTGACACACCACCTACCGGTTGGAGAACAAAACTGAAACATTGACGGCCGTTGATGTTCCGTAAAACAGGAGATTCACTCTTCTGATACACCACTGTAAATTGTAGTGGATGCTGTGCCGGTGGGAGAAGAAAATTGAAACAGGGGCGGCCATTGATGCCTTGTAAAATAGGGTTTTAACGGAAGAGGGACAGTGATTTTTACCTGGCTTATAGAAGAGGGATGGAGGGTAATATTAAAAAAATTCATAAGACACATGGTGTCACTCGTGTCACAAGTGTACAGATTTTGATAGAACATTAACAAACACTAATAGTAGGGGTAGAGCTAGTCAATTATCAAAAAACTCGGGTACTCTAAGATAACATGTAAATAATAAGGGTAGACTTAGTCAATTAGCTAAACATTAGGAATAGTTTAAGAAATTTACCCTTAAAAAAATTTAAAAAGCTTGAATTTTTAGGTCTAAGTATAGTTTGACTACTGAAAATCTAATCCCAACTTATATAAAATTTTGGTTTGGGTCAGTCTAGGCTCAAGTTGAGTCTGCCCAAGTTGCACTTCTAGTTAGGAGCAAATCCTGATTCCTCTAACAAAGGGTGTTACTCCATAAATAGAAATAAAGTGAAAATTAAAATTTTCTTGTTCCACAAACAAAAAAAAATGAAAATAAGAATAAAAAAATCATAGAAAAATCGAAACCTAATAGGCACACGTCACAATGTTTTGATAGCACACTATTGTCTAATCTGACGTTGATTGTCCTACGTTTATGTGGGAGCTGATATTAGAAAAGCAGGGAGAATAACAAGTAGCATCTTGTGAAAGTTCAACGGGGCCTTTTCTGCAAATGAAAATTTTAAGGGGGTAATTGTCAATGATCGCATAATAAGGAGGGTCTTTATAATCTACCCGAAAAAAATACATGAAAATATAGGAGTGTCTTAATAAATCAATTTTTGTAATATATTTGTACATATATATATAATAAATTAATAATGGTAGTTGTTTTTTTTTTTCCTTTTTTTTGATGGATTTCTTTTTTTCTTTTGAGTGGATGCTAATTTATAACAATAGCTAGTGGAGACCAGTGGGATACGAGATTTGTCAAAGGAAAGTAAAACAACAAAAACTGATAAATATTCTCAATTGGGTCGAATTGCTTTGATACTAGGAATGGTAATGGTAAGTTGAAGGCAGGGATCATACACCTCATCCTTAACCCCAGTTTTTAAGTAACTATTCTAATTTTAAAAATATTTAGGGTTGGGTCAGGGTGGGGACTTCACTCCCCATTGTCCTTGTCCCTGTCCGCACCAAAATAGTCCACATACTTAACCAGATCAGGTCCCTGTCCGCACCAAAATAGTCCTTGTCCCTGTCCTCACCATCCGCCATCTGTTCCTTCACACGAGAGACGCTAAATAGCGCATGAGGGGCTAACTGAACGTCCATCAGCCCCTTCCTTTACCCCCCAAAATCCCATTTACGAGTTCAAACCCTTCATTCGACAGCTCCAAGTTAGGGTATCTCCAAAACTCTCTTCTCCCTCTCCTCCCTCTCATGTGTTTCTCCCTCGCCAGAGCATCTTCTCTTTCTCCGGCATCGGCACCTACAACGGCAACCGGCGGTACTCTCCAGCCCATCGGCGGCAGAGTCATCTTCTCCTTCTTTAGCACTGGCACCTACAACGACAACCGGCGGTATTCTCCATCACACCTTTCAGCTCATTGTTTATTTTTTCTTCTTTTTTTCTGATATTTTTATTTTCTAGATATCAGAGAAATCGGTCTCCTTCTCCGGCACCGGCACCGGCACCGGCACCTTTCTTTATTCCATTTGGCTAACATTAAGGGCAGGCCTTCTGTTCAAAAGCTTGCGCAAAAGAAAAGTGAATGCGCGATTGATAGAGTAAAAACAGGTGGGTAAATCTGGTTGATGACTTGATGTGATGCGCTATCGAGAGAGGCGTTTCGCGTTTGCCTTGCCCACCGACCACAAATCAAAGGAACTTTACCAGTAGAAGTGACAGTGCCTACTCTTGGAAGGAAAATTATGTCTAGTAACATCATGGTGATTTTCCATGGAATCATTATTTTAATTGTATTGGGTAGATTCTGGTCCCCCTCAAAACATGGAACATATGCCAAGTTTTAGGGGCTTCAGAACCTTATATTGTCTTGTTTACTCAGACTTGAGAAGGTCCCTTTATTCACAGTAGAATGGCAAGTTTTAGGGGCCTGGATTGATCTTTAACCCATCAACTCATTAAGCATCCATTGTGATATACTAAATGGGCAGGTTGGGTTAAGAATTGGCACTGTTTTTGATACATTGGAAAATAAATAAAAATGAGGGAAATTTGTGAGAAAATTTGACATTTTCTACAATTATTAAGGAATTTACCACAACTTTCTTTTTCTCACTTATTTGAGCAAAACACAATTCCCTATTAACTGTGAAAAGTGGAAGTCCTTGATGGGATGAAAGGCCTGTAACATTTTGGGACTCCTCAGTTTCAATCATCCTTAATTCTTATGTACCCAATAGATGAAGCATTAAGAAATATTGGAAAAACAGAATTGAAAATACTGACAGATGAAGAATCCGTTTATTAATATTCCAAGAAATTACAATGCAGCTGCTTAACAATTAGGACCAGAAGGAACTCTTATTATAGAAAAAATTAAACAATTTGTATGGTCGCCATTCCTTTTATATTCACAGGTGGGACTGATCCACATATCATAATCGTCAGGACCCCTCAAAATTGTGAAGAACCCTGTTATTCAGTAGGGTTTAAATCCCTAGGGACTTACTTGAAGCCCTTAACAAATGAAATGAAAAAAATGAAAATTAAGATTAAAAAAAAAATCAAGGGCATTTGCAGTTTTGCCCTTGATTTTGCCATTGTACCATTGTATTAGGCTAGAACTTTCTCGCAAACAGAGAGCAAACATTGGCAGTTTTGCCATTGTACTCACAAGTTCTTCCACTCCTCATCCTCTCTAAAAGCTCTACAGTCACATCTGTTCTCATAAATCTGGTAGGGTGTGGTCCTCCTCTTGACCAGTCGACCCAAGTCAAGCTTCGGTTCGAGTTCTTCTCCCAGAACTTCAAGCTCACAAATATTGGTATGTAGTGCTGATCTGATAACACGAAGGCTTACAGTATCTCCCAAATAGAGAGAAATAGTTTCGGTCGGAGGCTACCTTGGTGGCCAGGTCTCGGTCCATCTCGAACCACTGAGCACCCTTTCGCCATTGACTAAGCTTGATATGTGGCTTCATGCAGAGGCTGTATCGGCCACGACCGACTGGGCCTGGCTCATCTTAAGCCTCTACGAAGGATTTGGTAGACCCAATGGGGTAATTGTAGACTGTGGAGAAGTTGAAGAGGGGAATGGGTACCTTAAAGGGGGTTGGTTTCGTACCGGGGATCTTGGTGCCAGTGCGAGACCGGTATCAAAACCAGAGAAGGAGACCGGTTTCTTTGATATCTGGAAAATGAAAACATCAGTAAAAAAGAAGAAAAAATAAACAATGAGGTGAAAGGTGGGATGGAGAGTACCGCCGATTGTCGTTTTAGGTTCTGGTGCCGGAGAAGGAAAAGATGATTCTGCCGCCGGTTTCTCTGATATCTGGAAAATGAAAATATCAGAAAAAAATAAAAAATAAAAAATGAGGGGAAAAGATGGGCTGGAGAGTACCACCAGTTGTCGTTATAGGTGCCAGTGCCGAAGGAGAAGATGCTCTGGCAAGGGAGAAGCAATTAGGGTCAGGCACTCGAGAGGGACCCTAACCTAGAGTTGTCGAATGAAGGGTTTGAGCTCGTAAATGGGACTTTTGGAGGGTAATGGAAAGGGTTAACGTCCGTTAGCCCCGCATGCGCTATTTAGCATCTCTCGTGTGAAGGGACAGATGGCGGATGGTGAGCGTGTGGGGCGTAGATTTGAACTCGGGGTATCCAATGGGGATGGGGAAAATTGCTCTCTCTCCAAATATCATTTTGTAGGTTGGTGTTTAGTCATTGTAGAATTGTAATTAATTAAGATCGATCTAAGTTAAATAGATAAATAATTAATCTAGATTACATGAGTTTGGTATTTTTAATAAATGATGGAGGTAGATTTAGTCAGACCCCTTAGCTGTGTGATACGTGGAAAAAGACTGGATAACCTGATAGGAATGCCAGCTCGGCACAGAGACGTAGCACAACCATATCCCAAAGAGAGGCCCGAGCTCCCGAGCTTCTCAAGAAGAGGCCCGAGCTCTCTAAAAGGGACTCACGCTTCTTGGAAGGTGAAGCCCGAGCTCTCCCTAAAGGATCCCGAGGCTAATAACGAAGCTCACGAGGGGCAAGGCCCGAACTAGTCCACCTCGGGTCAATTCGAACCACATGCCAGCACTTCAGGATAGTAGGACCTATTCATCTGAACCCAAGACTTCACCTTGCACACCACTCCGGCACCTCGACTCCAGGGCGCGTGACCCAACGAACCGTACCTGACGCCAAAGAAGCCCGTGCACGGAGGCGGCACGCCCAACTGATTAGGGGTCTGACACATGATAGTCGCACTCCAACGGCCACCTGCCACCGCCATCTCTGACGTCACAGAGACAGCCCTGACAAGGAAGACAGTGGCGATTATGACACCCGATTTGGCAAAGGTGATAACGCCCGATCCGGCAGAGGTTATGATACCTGATGTGGCAGAGGTATGGGAATGAGTGTACCAGGGCGGTTATAAAAGGCCCCCTTCCCCCAAAGAACGAGGTATGTGATATTTTGTGCTTTCTGGTCTTGCAATCTATCATTTTCCTTGTCTTCTCAAGGACATTAACTTGAGCTTCGGAGTGTTCCTATCGGGTTCCTCCCCGAAAGTCCCCATTTTCTCCTTTGTTTCAAGCATCTTTAGCTCTGTCCAAGGCAAGGTGATTGGCAGCTAGGACCGACCGGATTGCGCATCATCAATAAATATTATTAAATATAATTACTAAAATTATAATAAAACAAATAATTTTGAGAAAAACAGTTTTTATGTTATTGATAATTATTGTAATTATTCAAAATTATCATAACACATTCATTTATTTTATTTTCAATAATTCTATAATACTAACAATTATTTAATTTATTGAATAAAAACAAATTTCAAAATTGTGTATTTTATTGTTAATTATCTGAATGAAATTAAATTTCACATTAATTAGCTAAATTTTAAAAAATTCTATTATACTAACAATTTAAATTTAATTTAATTTCACACAGTAATTATGATAATGATGCTGTGAATTTTTTTTAAATCCTTTATATGACTGTCCACCGTCTAAATACAAAACCATTTACCAAAACGAAAACGATCTATATACAAACCCAAATGTAGGGTATGGGCGGGTGGATTATCCACTCCATTTCAGTCTTACTGCAAGAAGACAAGTTCCCTTCTCCTCGCGTACAACGACTGTAACATCCACGTGGGCGATAAAGATTGATCCTTTAAAACCAGCTATATGCCTAACTACTATCCCTGTTCAATGACAAAAATACCCCTCTATGCATAAAGAGACGAGTAAAAGAGAGGCTCGCTGGTAGGTCTCCCTGGGAAGAAGAAGATGGAAGCTGTGCCTTCGCCCTTCAGGTTTCCGATTTCAAGAGGAGGCCCCACCCCTGTACACCTCCTCACAACCGCCGCTGCTCTGCGCCTCGGCGACATTCTCCACCTCCAAACCCGCCACCACCTCGAATCACGATTACATGTTCTTCTTCGTTCCTCCTTCAAGGTGCGAAACCTTTGCAAGCTTGGACAATTTTAATCTCGCTTTCAGCTTTGAAGATATCCATGTAGAATGATTTGAACGCATATACATGGTATAGGTGAATGCCGTGGACTTGCATAAGATGCTAACAGTATTCATTAAGCTTAATGGGAGTTTAGGTTGCTGTTCTAGCTGGTTTCGCTTGGACTCTTTGCAATCCGGATTTAACACTTGACCTTCCAATTTTTCAAAATTGTTAAAACAGCATTTTTTATTTGTTTTCCTTTGAAATGGGTTTCTTTAATTTTTCTCAATTAGCTGGATAATCTGGACTTGGGTTAGTGACTTCATGGTTGAGTGCAATATGTCAACCAATTCAGGCATGGGCTCAATCCCAAGAAAAAGATGATTCTTTACTTTCCCTGGACTTCAAAGATTTGTTCCTTAAGCAGAAAAAGCAGAGATAGGTGGCTTGAGTGGGATGATACAAATCGGATTCTTTAATAACTTCTAGATAGCTCGACATTATGGTAATAAAATAAATAAAATTTATTCGGAAGAAGGGTTTCATTAGAAGAAGAAGATATAGAGAGTGAGAAGCTGAGATGGCAGATACTTCAAGAATTTTTTGGGTACTGCTGTGCTGAGGATAGGGTCAATTGAGAGAACATGCTAGTATATCAAAATCCCTTGGATGACTGGATGATTGATTTATGCAGAGAGGTTTCAGACAATGAAATTAAGGAGTCCTCAGTCCATTTTCAGAAGGAAGCCTGACGTGGCTCCTGACCCTGATGGTTTAAATGCAAACCTTTTTCAAGCATGTTGGGGATATTGAAGGGAACAATTTAATGACCATTGAGAAGTTATCTCAGGGGTAGGAAGATCTTGGAGGAGGTAAAGTACATGTTCATTGTTCTGATCCCAAAGAAAGTCAAATCTAAGACCTTTTCAAACCTATTTCTCTTTGTAGTTCTCTGAACAAGTTTATTTTCAAAGTTCTTGCCTTTAGGTTGCCAAGTGTAGTACTCTCCTAATGTCTCCAAGGCAATCTACTTCATCCAAGGGATATCAATTATGGTACTAATAGCAATTTGTATAGTGCTCTCTCAGACATATAGCAATTTGTATCCCATAACAAATCATCACAGAAAAAAATCTAATGTACCTACATGACTACAGCTTTGTACATCTTGAATTGTTTCCCTTCACAAATTAATACACTTGTGCTTTACCCTTTCTCAAAAGAACAAAAAGGATGTATAATAAGGGAAGCAACAGCCATCAAGGTCGGTTTACTAGGTCTAAAGATTGACTTTGCTTTGGGATTAGAGCATGTGCTGGTGGAAGGCAATTATCAAGTTATAATCAGGTGGATGCTGTCATCCATAGCTGGGTTTCCCGACATACTGTTGTTATGGCAAGATTCTTGACTTCTAGAATGAATAGGTCATTTAGGTGGATTCCAAGGTTTGTGGACTCATAATCTGATGGCCTTACTCATGAAGGTTTGGCAGGGAAAGTCTGTTTTGGGAGGCTTCTGGCCAGGGATGATTTGTATTTTGTTTTTCGGTTTCTTGTATTGCATGTGGTCAGTGCATAATACTACTGTTTATCCCTTTCCATTGCTTTGACAGTAAGCAGTTTTTGTTGAGGTTTACCATGTATATGTTATCAAATACCTCCAGAAGAGGTTATTGAGAACTCAAAAATCTAAGCCAATAGTCCTACCCAAACTGCATCTTTCTTATTCCTTTCTTCTGAACAATTTGTATTTATCTTTATATAAAGGATCATTACCAATGTTGGTCCTAACTACCAGGGTATTAGGAGGGGTGGACTGGATGGGAACCTCACCTTGAGCATTTTCGTGCACCAAGTGGCTCCTCTTAGACTCGGACCCACTTACTCACACTTTTCAGCCGAGATTTTACCATTGCACCAATGGTTCCTATTGTTACAACTGGCTCAGTTGGTAAGGTCTATGACTGGATGTAGCGGAGACTTGAGAGTGGACTATTGTCTTAGTTGGTAAGTCCTACATCGAGAGATTATTATTTAAAAGGATAAAGAGATTAACATCTCATTTTTTTAGTGAGGAGGCTGTAAAAGGATCAAGAGTCATGTGGCTGAAAGCAGGTGATAACAACACCGCTTTCTTCCACAAGGTTGCCAATGCAAGAAGAAGGATTAATTCCATAAAAGGCTGGAAATTAGAGGCCGATTAGTGAAACAAGAGAAAGACATAGCAGATTCTTTTGTTGGTTTTTACAAAGATCTCTTCAGTGAACCCTGCAAGAGAAGACCAAAATTGGATGGTTTGAAGTTTGATTTTCTGTTAGATCAGCAGGCCTCAGATTTAGAAAAGCTCTTGAAGTAAGGAAGGCTTTAGAATAGATGTAAGGGGAAAAATCTCCTGGTCCAGATGGGTTCACAATGTTATTCTTTAAGAAATTCGGGGAGCTTCTTAAAGCTGATGTATTAAAGGTTCTAGAGGAATTTCATGATTCTGCAGCCTTGGAAAGAGCTTGAGTGCAACTTTTATATCCTTAATTCCCAAGAAGAAAGTGTAGAGGAGATGGGCCGAATGGCCCATAGACTGTCATTTCATGTTATGTTATGTTTCCCTCTGTAATGGGCTTTATTCTGGGCCCATACTCTGTAATGTTCTGTTTTTGTAATTTCTTACCCACTCAAGGGCCTCTCTGTAATATTTCAAAGATTAACTTAATAAAATGTTTAGAGTGTTAGAGGGAGGTTTAGTTCGAACCTCTCACTCTCTAACTCTCATTGCCGCCAACTCTCTCTCTCTCTTCTTCCTCTTAATCATCTCTTGTTTGTTTATTTTCTGGTTTGCATCTAATCTCAAGCAGTTCCATACATCAAGAGGACTGTTTTTCAACTTGGTATCAGAGCGGGCCATTGCTTGGCGTGACCCTCATGTGGTTCTAGTTCAGCCAACTGCATGAGGAGGTTCTAGGGCTGAAATTTTACAATCATTCGCCTGGTTCTTGGAGGTCATTGGAGGGTGCCCAAGTCTCTACACACTTGGAGAAGGGTTCGGCGACCAGGAAGAATCAGAGAGCAAGGTGTTCGGCCTGATTTGAAATCAGAGAAAAGGATTTCGAAGTTATCTTAGAGAGCAAGGTGTTCGGCCTGGTTTGAAGTTCAAATAAGAGATTCTCTTACTGTAAGTTTTCTCAGTTTTTTGCTGGGTTATTTTTTGTTGCTTGGGAGGACTGTTAAAGCATTCAAACCCCTCCTCCATTCTGCCCTACTGTTGCCGGACTGATTCAACTCAGAAATTTCTGGGTTATTTTGGAAGAGCAGTTCGGCTGTTATTGGACTAAGTGGTACTAGTCTTTTTTCAGCCCAGCCTCTTCTTGGACCTATACAGAACACTATTGAAGTGGTTTCTTCTAGTTAACAGTAGGTTGTTAACTACTGCACACTGAGTGTTTGACAAAAGGTCTCTTAAGGACTGTGGACTTTTTTTCTTTCTCTTTGGGACAACGGTTGTTGGGGACCTGAAATACTTTGTGATTGGGGGTTTGCTGGTTGTCCCTTGAAGGATGAAACAGTATAGAAAGAGCTACCACTGAGTTGGACTGTCACAGTTATCAAGAGTGAACTGATTCTGTGAGCTGGTTGTTGTTGCTTATTCAACTCAAACTAAGCTCATCAAGAACCCCAGTACTTTGGAAAACTTATTAAAATCCTAATTAGAGCCTTTGCATGATGGATTTCTCAAACCTTGAAAACAAGAATGCTGCTGAATATGGACAGACTTTGGGAACCCCAGCCGATTCCATGTTGGTTGTAACTACAGTTAAACTTGATGGGACCAATTACTTGGCTTGGTCACAATCAGTGAAAATCCATATTTGTAGCAGAGGAAAATGGGGTTTTATTTCTGGGAGCAAGAAAGCTCCTCCAGAGGATGATCCATCTTATGAGAGATGGATGCAAGAAAACTACACAGTGATTGGGTGGCTTGTGAATTCAATGCAGCCACAGATTAGTCAGCATTATCTTTGGATGAACTCGGCTAAGGAAATCTGGGATAGTGTTGCTGAAACTTACTCCCAGAAGTTGAATGTTGCCAGAGCCTACAAACTGAGAAGTGATGTGAAGAATCTAAGGCAGGGGGAGAAGTCACTTGCAGCATACTTTTCAACCCTGAAATTTTTATGGCAAGAGATTGATTTGATAGAGGCTGTGACATGGGATACCCCTAATGATGCTGAAACATATAGGAAATTAGTTGAAAGAAACAGGGTCTTTGAGTTCTTGACAGGGCTGAATTCTAAATATGACATCACGAAGCAAAACATTTTGTCCAAGGAAGATGTTTCATTGCCTCAAGCATATGTTTTGGTCAGCAGTGAAGAGAGTAGGAGGCAAGTGCAGGTTCAAGGAGTCAGTATCAATGATTATTTTGCAAATATGGGAATTAAATCCAAAGGGGTTATAGGAGCTCCCAGTGGCACAAGAAAGAAGGAGGTGGTATGTGAATATTGCAAGAAGCCGAAACACACCAAGGACAAGTGCTGGAAATTGCATCCCAGTCTTGTCCCTATCCGATTCCAGAAGAAGAAAGATAGTAGAAAGACAGGAAGTGCACATGCATTCACAAGTACAGATATAGAGGTCGAGTCTGCCAATGCACAGTTGGCAGCCATGAAAGCTGAATATGTGAAGTTTGGAAAGATGATCAGCCAGCTTGAAGGTGTAACTTCATCATTCAACCCTTTTGGAAGTCCAACCACCACCGCATTTGCTCACTCAGGTATAAGGGCTTCTGCTAACCATGCATCCACCTTAGGTAATCCCAAGACCCCTTAGATCATAGACTTAGGTGCTTCTGATCACATGACCAACCTTTTCACTTTGTTTGTTTCATATGATTTGCTTCTTGGTCGTGACAAAATCACCTTAGCTGATGGTTCTCTTGCCCTTATTTCTGGCAAGGGAACTGTCAAGCCTAAAGACTCCTTACTCTTATCTTCCACTCTTCATGTACTTAAATTAAATACCAACTTATTATCTGTAAGTAGCTTGACCAAGTCATTGAATTGTTGTGTAACTTTTTTCCCTTCTCACTGTGTGTTTCAGGACCTGAAGTCTCGGAAGGAGATAGGGAGTGGCCATGAAGCGAATGGAATATACTTGCTCGACACCCCTGGCCAATGCTTTGATCATCTCAAGAATGTTGCTTTTGGTTCTACTTCTTTAGAGTCAGTCAGTCAAATTATGTTGAGTCATTGTCGGTTGGGTCATTTACCTTTTTTTGCTTTAGGTCATTTACTTCCCAATCTGTTTAAGGGAGTTAGTGTGTCCAGTCTCAATTGTGAGTCATGTCAGTTGTCAAAGCATTGTAGAAACAATTACCCTGTGAGCAATAAAAGATCTTCTTTTCCTTTTCATATTGTGCACTCTGATGTGTGGAGGCCTTACCACTTATCCTCTATGGGGGCTATTGATATTTTATCCTGTTTATTGATGACTTTTCTAGATTCACTTGGATATACTTAATGAAATCCCGGGATGAAGTCCCAAGACTTGTGAGGCAATTTCATGAGCTTGTTTTAACCCAATTTAATACCAGAATTAAGGTTTTCAGATTTGGCAATGCAAAAGAGTATTTTGAGAAGAGTTTATCCTTGTATCTCTCTGACATGGGGGTTATTCACCAAAGCTCCTGTGTTAGAACCCCTTGTTAGTGGTGCTAGTGAAGGGGTATTTCAGTCTTTGTACTTGTTGAGAATGCTGATGTGTACTGTTATATTAGTTCGAGTGCCTCTTACTTAAAGAAGGGCACTCAAGTCTTTTCCAATAAGTTAATAATATAATAACAGGTCTGGCCGAATCAAGGGATGAACTTTTTCCCTAATTCGAACCAGCCTTTCTCTCTTTTCTCTCTTCTATCTTTTCTTCATTCCTCTCCTACTTCTTGCTGTCTACTTTACTCTACAGTCAACGAACAAGACAGAATTCTATGGCAGGTCAAACTTCAACATGGTATCAGAGCTAGGTTCACCAAATCAGACTTGCTAGAATTCTGCCTTTTGCGCATTCGAATTAGGGTTTCACTTGGGGTTCTTAGTTGTGAGTTGGAGACTGGGAAAAGGGCTGAAAAGGAGTGATCGCCCTCTTCCCTAGGAGGTCTCTATGCCTCCGATTGTGTCGTTGGTGATTGGTTGCTGTGGTTTCTAAGCCCTAGTTAGGGCTGGTACGTGTGGTGCAATGGTGTCTCAGCCCTTCGTATGGTTGGCCTTCAGGCGATGAGGTAAAGTTTTTTTATATATTTTTTTTGTTATGGAATACATGAGTGGTGTAGTACAGTTCGCATGACGGGTTTTCAGATTGCAGTATGCTAGGGTTTATTCTGGTTTGTGTGTGATTCGAATGGCAATAGTGTCTACTGAATGGTGAAGCTTCCTATAGTTGTGGATTAATGTTGGTGGTGTTACAAGTGTGGTTTTCAGCTTTTGATATCGCTGAAATCAGTGTGTAGACCTCGGTGAGTAGGGGTTGTGGTGTTGTAGTTTTCAGCATCTAATACTGCTGAAATCAGTGTACAGATTTCGGTGAGTAGGGTTTGTGGTGTTGCAGTTCTCAGCTGTTGAAATCAGTGTGCAGATTTCGGTGAAGTGTCTGTGTGTAGTGCTCCTAATTCAGTGCTCAGAATTAAGGGAGTTCGGCAATGGCAGATAACAGTGATAGTAAACCTAGTGTCATGATATCTACTGACTACCTAAATGTCCAAATGACCTCCATTAAACTGAATGGAGAGAATTATGTCCCTTGGGCCAAGTCTGTAGAGGTTTTTCTGAAGGCGAAGAAGAAAGTGAAGCATATAAGAGAGGAGAAACCCCCCGCTAATTCTCAGGAGTATGAAGACTGGGAACAGGAAGATGCACAGATCATTACATAGTTGTGGAACAGTATGGAACCCAAAATCAGTGTGAACTTCATGTTTCTTGACACAGCCAAAGAGGTGTGGGATCATGCTAAGAAACTGTATTCAGGTCAGGATAATACCACTAGGGTATATCAACTGTATCAGGAATACTTCAATCTGCAACAGGGAAATCAGAGCCTTGAGGAGTACTATGCCAATGTGAGGAATATCCGTAATGAGTTAAATGTCTATCATCCTCTCACTTCAGATGTCAAAGTTCAACAGCAATAGCGAGAGCAGTTTGATGTGACACGGTTTCTGGTGGGGCTGAAGTCTGAGTATGAACCAGTACGAGCCCAGATACTAGGGGGATCTGCTCTTCCATCTTTAGAGGAGGTGTTTGCTCGTTTTCGGAGAGCTTCCATTGGATCTATGGACTCTAATGTCTCCGATAAATCAGCATTTGCAGTGTTAAGAGGCTGAGGTGGCAGAAGTGGGACTCGAGGAACCCAGCCTGGCAGGAGTGGTAGTGGTGGATCTACACATATCCGTGGTGGTGGTCGTACTGGAGGCAGAGATTCAGGGGGAGCTCGTGGTAGAGGACGTGGCTCGGGTCCACGGAAGTGTACTCACTGTGGTTTGGATGGACATACCATTAACTACTGCTATGACTTACATGGTCCTCCCTCGACGTGGGCCAACCATGCCATGACTAGTGACACCAGTTTCAGCTCTACACAGGAGAAACGGTCAGCTGACCCGATGCCTTCTACTCCCTCAGATGGTCCAGGCAAGGAGATGGTGAGTGTTCCTCGTGATGAGTATGAGAGGTTTGTTCAATCCAAGTCGCAGCAGAACACAGCTTCCTATGCACATTCAGGTATGGCTTGTTTGGCATCCACACCCAACCCCTGGATTATTGACTCTGGAGCCTCCGATCACATGACGGGAACTCCAGGTGTGTTTTCATCTCTCACTCATTGCTCAACATCACAATCTGTTACCCTTGCTAATGGCTCCACGTCATCTATCTGTGGTGTTGGTAATGTTGACCTAGACCCTGTATCCCTATCCTCTGTTTTATATGTACCTAAGCTTCCATTTAATCTTATGTCTGTTAGTAAGCTGACCAAGTCCCTTAAGTGCTCCATCACTTTTTACCCTTGTATGTGTGTTTTTCAGGATCTCAAGACGGGGATGAAGATTGGTGGAGGGCATGAGGCCGGTGGACTGTATTATCTTGATGGTGGTGGACGAACGTCAACGGCTCTTCAGTCATCCATTTCTCCTCTCCAGTGGCACTGTAGATTTGGTCATCCTTCATTGAAAGTGTTGCAGTCCTTAGTCCCTTCATTGAGTCAACTTTCTGTTTTAGATTGTGAGTCTTGTCAATTAGGGAAACACCATCGTGTTCCCTTTCGTTCTAGGGTCGATAACCGTGTGTCGAGTCTTTTTTCTTTAAATCATTCAGATGTTTGGGGTCCTTATAAAGTGATGTCATATAATGGATACCGATATTTTGTTATTTTTGTTGATGACTGTTCAAGAATGACGTGGCTCTATTTAATGAAAGAAAGAAGTGAATTATTTTCCATCTTCCAGAAATTTTATGCTGAGATCCGCAATCAATTTGGTGTTCACATCAAAATTTTCCGTTCTGATAATGGTCGTGAATACTTGTCTTCATCTTTTCGAGAATACTTGGACCAACATGGCATTGTACACCAAACTTCATGTACCTATACTCCGCAACAAAATGGGGTTGCTGAGAGAAAGAACCGCCATCTTGTAGAAACGGCACGCTCCTTCATGCACCACATGAATGTTCCCAAAAATTTTTGGAGCGATGCAATGCTCACCTCTTGTTTCTTAATTAATCGGATGCCCACGTCTATCCTTGATGGTCGTTCTCCTTTTAGTGTCTTATTCCCCAACATGTCTCCGTTTCCGCTTTCTCCTCGGGTATTTGGGTGTGTCTGCTTCGTTCATAATCTGAGTCCCGGGACTGACAAGTTAGATGCACGTTCCGTGAAGTGTATCTTCCTTGGTTTTTCCCGAACTCAGAAAGGGTACAAGTGTTATCATCCTAGTTCTCGTCGTTCCTTGGTATGTGCTGATGTTACATTCTTCGAGTCTACTCCGTTCTTCGTGGGGTCCGGTGCTGCTGCTTCCCCCACATCACCACCTCCTCTTCCTCTTCCTGTGGCTGATCCACCTCCTCTGGTTCCAGTCATGCCTACGTCTTTGCCTCCGGTGCCACCATTGGTTGACCGTCCACCCATCCGTCACGTGTATACACATCGCCCACGTGTACCGGCTGCAGCTCCTCCAACTTCATCACCGTCGACAGATCCAGCTCTAGCTCCGACACCAGCCTCCGACCTAGATCTTCCTGTTGCCTTACGGAAAGGTAAGCGTACTTGCACCCTTCACCCTATTTCCAATTTTGTTTCACTTACCCACCTCTCCGCTTCCCATCGCCAGTTCATATCTTTGTTATCCTCCGTGGTTGTTCCTAAGGATGTCCAGGAAGCCCTTACCTCTCCAGAGTGGTGCCGTGCTATGGAAGAAGAGCTCTCTGCTTTGCATCATAATCACACTTGGGAGCTCACCGCTCTTCCTCCTGGGAAGCAGGCTGTCGGTTGTAAGTGGGTGTATAGTGTTAAGTACTTGCCAGATGGTCGTGTTGAGCGCCTGAAGGCGCGGCTGGTTGCCAAAGGGTACTCCCAAACCTATGGCATTGACTACACGGAGACGTTCTCCCCGGTTGCTAAGATAGGGTCAGTTCGTGTCGTCATCTCTCTTGCAGCTATGTCTGATTGGCCTCTCCATCAGCTCGATATCAAAAATGCCTTTTTGCATGGGGATTTGCTCGAGGAGGTCTACATGGAGCAACCACCCGGGTTTGTTGCTCAGGGGGAGGATGGTAAGGTATGCAGACTTAAGAAGGCTATTTATGGACTTAAACAGTCCCCTCGAGCATGGTTTGGTAGGTTCAGTGAGGTGGTCAAGAAGTTTGGTATGAAACAGTGCCAAGTTGATCACTCTTTCTTCTGTCTTGAATCTTCGGCAGGTAAAATAATATTGGTGGTGTATGTGGATGATATCGTTGTGACTGGGAATGATAAAATGGGCATTGACAGATTGAAGGCATTCCTACAGGAACACTTTCAGACAAAGGACCTTGGCAAGTTGAAATACTTTTTGGGCATAGAGGTAGCAAGATCTAAGCATGGCATTAATTTGTGCCAGAGGAAATATGTGCTTGATTTACTGGAAGAAACAGGATTGTTGGGTACCAAACCGGCTGAGACACCTATGGAAACAAATACGAGGCTGAGCAGTGATATAGGTGAAGTGTTTGAAGAGCCTGGCAGATACCGACGACTTGTAGGCAAACTAAACTATCTAACCATTACTCGGCCAGATATTTCATTTGCGGTTAGTGTGGTGAGTCAGTTCATGCAGAAACCTTTGGTCCCACATTGGAATGCAGTGCTAAGGATTGTGAGGTATCTGAAAGGAGCTCCTGGTCGTGGTTTGCTGTACAGAAGTGGTGGAAAACTGGTAGTAGAAGGATACACCGATGCTGATTGGGCAGGTTCTATGTCTGATAGACGATCTACCACAGGCTATTGCACCTTTCTGGGGGGTAACCTGGTAACATGGAAAAGTAAGAAGCAAACAGTTGTGGCAAGAAGCAGTGCAGAAGCAGAATATAGGGCCATGGCACATACTGCTTGTGAACTAGTGTGGCTGAGGAACCTTCTACAGGAGATAGGATATGACATCAGTACTCCAATGAAGCTCTATTGTGACAATCAGGCAGCGGTTCATATCTCTTCCAATCCAGTGTTTCATGAAAGAACCAAGCACATCGAAGTTGACTGTCATTTTGTGAGAGAGAAGGTGCTGAATGGGGTGATAGAAACTGCATATGTTAGTACGGGAAACCAGTGGGCAGACTTGTTTACAAAAGGCTTGAGTCGGGGGAGAGTGGACTACATATGTAACAAGCTGGGATTATATGATATATACTCACCAGCTTGAGGGGGAGTGTTAGTGGTGTTAGTGAAGGGGTATTTCAGTCTTTGTACTTGTTGAGAATGCTGATGTGTACTGTTATATTAGTTCGAGTGCCTCTTACTTAAAGAAGGGCACTCAAGTCTTTTCCAATAAGTTAATAATATAATAACAGGTCTGGCCGAATCAAGGGATGAACTTTTTCCCTAATTCGAACCAGCCTTTCTCTCTTTTCTTCTTTCCTCTCCTACTTCTTACTGTCTACTTTACTCTACAGTCAACGAACAAGACAGAATTCTATGGCAGGTCAAACTTCAACACCCCTGAACAAAATGGAGTTGCTGAGAGGAAAAATAGACATATTGTTGAAGTTGCAAGGAGCCTTTTGTTTGCTTCACATGTTCTCACAAGATTTTGGGGTGATGCTGTATTTACTGCTACCTATCTCATAAATCATATGCCATCTAGGGTTTTAGGGTTTAAATCCCCCTTCAGTCTTCTTCATCCAGACAATGATCTCTTCCCAATTCCTCTTCGTGTGTTTGGCTGTACCTGTTATGTTCACATTCCAAGTGTGCAAAGACATAAGTTTGAACCAAAAGCCCACAAATGCATCTTCCTTGGTTACTCCCCCACACAAAAGGGTTATTGTTGTTTTGATCCAAAGACTGGCACCCGACATGACTCTGTGGATGTTTCCTTTGATGAACTTTCTCCTTTTTATGGATCCTCTTAGGAAGGACATTGTCAACAGGGGGTGAGTCTGTCACAAGTTTTTGCTCTTCCTCTTCCTGTCCCCGTCGAGTCTCTTGACAAGCCTGTATCCTCGCCAAATGAATCAAAGGAGGATCAACCACTTCATTCCTCTTGTCCTAGTGCCCCTATTTCTTTACCTCATCGTCCTACCCATAATCACAAAGTGTATCAAAGGCAGAGATCCAAGAATGAGCAAGTAGTTTCCCTTACAACAGATGAGGCTCATACATTCCCAATCACAGATGAGATAACAGGTACTGGTTCAACCCCCTTGGAATCATCATTCCTAAATCTTGATGTCCCCATTGCTGTTAGGAAAGGAAAGCGGAAGTGCACTGCACACTGCATTTCCAAACACCTTTCTTATGACCTATTTTCTCCTTCATACTTTGCCTACTTCTCTTCAGTTGCTTCTAACCCCATTCTTAGGTTTGTATTAGAAGCTCTTGGGATTCCAGAATGGAGAGATGCCATGAAGTCTGAAATGGATGCTCTACACAAAAATGGTACTTGGGAGGTGGTGGATTTGCCTGAAGGGAAGGATCCAGTTGGGTGCAAGTGGGTTTTTACCATTAAATACAGGGCTGATGGGACTATTGAGAGGTACAAGGCCAGACTTGTTGCAAAAGGCTACACACAGACTGTTTTGGAATGGTAGAATACTGATATGTTTCATTCTATTGCCAATGGGCATATTTATACAGTAAGCTGCTGCAATAAATAGAAAGAAAGAAAAATAGAAAGAAAAGAAAATAGAAAGACGAAAAAATAGAAAGAAGAGAAAATAGAAAGTACAAAAATAGAAAGAAAAAACTTTCTAAATCAATCCTTCCACAATCCTAGGAATATATACAATTCTATTTTCAGATCTGAACCAATAACCCCACGTTTTCCAACACTCCCCCTCAAGCTGGTGAATAGAGATCCTCCATTCCCAGCTTGGCTATAATTCTCCGAAAGTCTATACTATTGAGCCCTTTAGTAAGTACATCGGCCAGTTGTCCTTTAGTAGACACATAGGGAGTGCAAATCAACTTGCTGTCCAGTTTCTCTTTTATAAAGTGTCGGTCAATTTCGATGTGCTTCGTCCTATCATGTTGAATAGGATTGTGAGCAATATTGATGGCTGACTTGTTGTCAAAATATAGTTTCATAGGCTCTTCTCGTGGAATCTTCAGGTCTTCTAAAATTATCTTCAACCAGAGTAATTCACACATTCCTTGTGCCATAGCCCTGAATTCTGCCTCTGCACTTGACCGAGCCACTACATTTTGCTTCTTACTCCTCAAAGTGACTAAGTTTCCTCCTAAGAAGGTACAGTAACCAGAAGTGGACCGTCTATCTACTGGAGATCTTGCATAATCGGCATCTGTATATGCTTCAAGAGTCAGTCCTCCATTTCTTCTGAATAAAATTCCTTTTCCTGGATTGGCTTTCAAATAGTGCAGAATTCAATGAGCAACCTGCAGATGAACTTCTTTAGGATTATGCATAAACTGACTTATTACACTTACAACATATGCAATATCCGGTCGTGTATGTGCAAGATAAATGAGTTTTGCAACTAGTCTTTGGAACATCTCCTTGTGTACACTTGCATTCTCGTGGGCTTCTCCAAGTTTATGATTGGGATCTATAGGCGTGGAAGCTGGTTTACATGCCATATTTCCTGTTTCTCTCAAAAGATCAACAACATACTTTTGTTAAGAGATAAAGATGCCTTGTTTAGAATGTGCAACTTCAATTCCGAGAAAATACTTTAGTCTCCCCAAGTCTTTTATTTCAAAGTCTCTGGCAAGGCAGTTTTTCAATGCTTCCTTCTCCTTTTTATCGTTCCCAGTAACGATTATATCATCCACATAGACTAATAGTGCAGTAACTCCCCCTGAGGCTGTGTGTTTGATAAACAATGTGTGGTCACATTGACTTTGCTTGTAACCTGTACTCAGCATTACCTTTGTAAACCTTCCAAACCATGCTCTCGGAGATTGTTTGAGACCGTATAGTGCTTTCTTCAACCGACAAACTTTGTTCCCTTTAATGCCTTCTCCAAAACCCGGTGGAATGTCCATGTATATCTCCTCTTCTAGATCACCATGGAGAAACGCATTTTTTACATCAAACTATTGCAAATCCCAATTATAGTTAGCAGCCAACGACAGTAACACCCTTATTGTATTCATTTTAGCTACTGGGGCAAAAGTCTCCTGATAATCTACCCCATAAGTCTGTATATATCCCTTGGCTACCAGGCGTGCTTTGTACCTTTCTAATGACCCTTCAGATTTGTACTTAATTGTGAACACCCATTTACAACCTACCGTCTTCTTGTTTCTTGGTAGATCCACAACTTCCCATGTGTTGTTTTTTTTTAATGCCTCCATTTCCACCCTCATGGCTTTTCTCCACTCCTTATTAGAAAGTGCCTCGGCTAGAGTATTAGGAATTGGAATGGTGTTAAGGCTGACTAGAAAACTTTTATGGGATTTAGAGAATCTTTGGGATGATACATATTTGGCTAAAGGGTACAATGGGCGTTTGGTACATTCTCTGGTTCCTTTTCTCAGTGCAATAGGTAGGTCATACTCATACTCAGACTGTGAAGGTGTAGGTTCAGGATCTAAGCATCCCTCAGTTCTAGGATTAGGAGTTGAATCTTGGACTTGCACAAGTTGGGGATCTGGATTTTTCCTCCTAGAGTAAACCTGCATATATCTCACATTATCATGCACATCATTCGTGGGGTTAACAGTGTCCGAATTTGGTTCAATGGTCGGGTTGTTTGACTCTTGTTGAAACTCGGGAATGTGGGGCTCAGAGGAATGTCACTCAGAGGGATGTGATTCTTAACGATTGAATGTCTGTGAGGAGGGTAAAACATCTAGGGAGAGTAGATCCGATGCCTTATCTTTCATTAATGAGGGCTCCCCCTGAATATAAGGTTGAGTGAACAAAGATTTTCCTTCCTTAAATGTGACATCGATGGAGGTGTAGAATTTTCTGGTGGCTGGATGATAACATTTATAACCTTTCTGAGTTGGGGAATATCCCAAGAAGACACACCTGATTGCTCGTGGGTCTAATTTTCCCTTATTATGGACATGAACAAAGGCAGTGCAGCAAAAAATTCTTGGTGTGAGATTATTTGAGGCTCGAATATCAGGGTAAAATTGAGAAAGGACTTGTATTGGGCTTCAGTTGTCAAGAACTTTAGATGGTAGTCTATTTATGGTGTAGGTAGCAGTAAGGACAACTTCCCCCCAATATTGTTTTAGCACCTGATTTTGAAAGAGAAAGGCTCGGGTGGTTTGCAAAAGATGGCCATTTTTTCTCTCAGCTACCCCATTCTGTTGGGGAGTGTTAACACAGGAGGATTCATGCACAATGCCTTCTTTCTAAAAAAATGGGGACAAATTCTGATTAAAATAATCTGTAGCATTATCAGATCGAAACCTTTTAATTCTCACACCAAACTGAGTTTGGACCATGTTATGAAAGTTGGGAAGAATCGTACCCACATCAAATTTAGACTTAAGAAGAAAAATCCATGTGACCCTAGTGCAATCATCAATAAAGGTGACGAACCATCTGGAACCAGTAATGTTGGGAATTTGAGAAGGGTCCCATATATCCGAATGAATCAAATAAAAAGGAGTTGAAGATCTTTTATTGCTGATTGGGAAAGAAACCCTTTTGTGCTTAGCAAGTTCACAAACATCACAATGAAAGGTTTCAACATCAATTCCTTTAAACAAGGAAGGAAGCATTGTTTTTAAAATAGGACATGAAAGATGACCAAAACGGAAATGATGATGCCAAATTAAATCTTTATTGGAGGTAGATAAGAATGACTCGTGTGTGACATGCATAATAGTGTGAGATGATTTGCTGGTTGCTTCAAGGTAGTAGAGTCCATCTCTTTCCTTAGCAAGTCCAATCTTCTTCCCCAAAACCTGGTCCTGAAATACACAGTAAGAAGGGAAGAACACAACATTGCAGTTCACATCCTGGGTGAGTTTATGTATAGAGATAAGGCTAGTGGATAACTTAGGAACATGAAGAACATTTTTAAGTAATAGGGATGGAGTAATTTGAATATTCCCAATCCCTGTCACTGTGGTGAAAGAACCATCAGCAACAGAAATTTTTCTATTACTAGGACAGGGTGTATAGGTGAGAAAATGTAGTGAAGAGGGTGTCATGTGGTCAGTAGCTCCAGAATCAAGAATCCATGGAAAAACACTAGCCGAGGCATGTAATCCTAGAGATAAAGACTCACCTGAGAGAGCAAGAGAGGTAGAACCACTTCCTGGTTTCAAGGATTTCAGGAAGCACCTTAGCCTTTCAATTTCTTCATCATTAAATGGTCCCTGACTTGAGTGTTCTTGTTGCGGGGTTGTGGAGACATTATGGGCCTGTTGAACTCCTTTTGAAACTCCTCAATTTCCCCATTCCTTGCTGGATGTGGGAGGTTTCCCATGAAGTTTCTAGCACCGATCTTTCGTGTGTCTGGGCTTCTTGCAATAGGTGCACCAGAGGTTATCGTTAGAGTCACGGGTGGTTGTGTCACGAGCCAAGTTGTGATTGTTCTCACCCTTTGAACCACTATAACTTCCTCCCCTTGCCACCATGGCTGAGCCTTCGGGATCTTTAGGCTCAAGCATGATTCCACGACGGCTTTCCTCAGCTCTGACAAGGGCTATGACTTCATTCAATGGAGGCACTTCTTCTTTGCCAAGAATTTGTATTCGGACCTGATCAAATTCAGCATTCCGTCCGACCAAAAAATCATACACCCTATCTCTTTCAATAAAATTCTTCAAGATCACAGCATCATCTGCGCACTTTGTCTCAAGAACCCGATAATGATCAAGCTCATGCCATAAATTTTGCAGCAGATTTGCATACTCTGTAACACTCCTGCTCCCTTGTTTGGCCGCCACAGTCTTCACTTTGACCTCATAGACACGAGCAGCGTCATGGGCTTTGGAATAGGTTTGTCGGACAACATCCCAAATAGCCTTTGCAGAGGGAAGAAACATACAAGTATCACCGATCTCGGGTGTCAGTGAACTCCACAACCATGACATAATCATGGAGTCCTCTTCGTTCCAAGCATCAAAATTTGGCTCGCCCAACCTTGGTCCTGTTCCAAGGAGGTGACTAATTTTTCCTTTTCCCTTCAAATAGGTACGCATTAGTTGTGACCACTTCAAGTAATTCTGGCCATTCAGTCTATATGTTGCTTGAATATTTTGCAAATCACCAGTGTGAGGATGAGAGTTTGTTGCTCCTTCATCGGTTTGGATGGGAGCACTTGTTGCAGTCATGTCGGACATTGTTAATGGAGGAAAAATAAGGCCAGCAGGAAAGGAGAATAAAGGAACACTTCTGGTTACAGATCAACACTGAAGGCCAGAAGAGAAAAACACAAAAAACTGGCAATGAAGGCCGAAAAAATCTCAAGGTTGACAAACCTAGAGCTCTGATACCATGTTTTGGAATGGTAGAATACTGATATGTTTCATTCTATTGCCAATGGGCATATTTATACAGTAAGCTGCTGCAATAAATAGAAAGAAAGAAAAATAGAAAGAAAAGAAAATAGAAAGAAGAAAAAATAGAAGAGAAAATAGAAAGTACAAAAATAGAAAGAAAGAAATAGAATGAAAAAACTTTCTAAATCAATCCTTCCACAATCCTAGGAATATATACAATTCTATTTTCAGATCTGAACCAATAACCCCCCGTTTTCCAACACAGACATATGGGATTGACTACCTGGAGACTTTTGCCCCTGTTGCCAAGATGACATCGGTGAGGGTTCTTTTATCTCTGGTAGCTCACTTTGGTTGGCCTCTTTATCAGTTAGATGTAAAGAATGCATTTCTGAATGGTGACTTACATGAGGAGGTCTACATGTGTCTCCCTCCAGGAATGTATGGGAAAGATATGCAAGGAAATGTATGTAAATTGAAGAAATCACTTTATGGCCTCAAACAAACTCCTAGAGCCTGGTTTGAGAGATTTAGAGCTACACTTGTTAAATTCGGCTATGTTCAGATACAATCAGATCATACTCTTTTTGTGAAGAAAAGTGGATTTCTAGCAGTGTATCTCATTGTGTATGTTGATGACATTATAGTGACTGGTGATGATGCCTTAGACATTCTGGCCCTTAAGTCTTTCCTCCGTACAAAATTTGAGATTAAGGATCTGGGGGAGTTGAGATACTTCCTTGGCATAGAAGTTGCTAGATCCAAGGATGGGATTCTTATTTCCCAGAGGAAATATGTCCTTGATTTGTTGTCTGAAACTGGAAAAATGGGTGCAAGACCAGCTGCAACTCCCATTGATATGAGTCATAAACTTTCAGCTTCGGATGGAACTTTGTTGGAAGACAAAGGGGTCTTTCAGAGACTTCTTGGGAAGCTTCTGTACCTGTGCATGACTAGGCCAGATATTGCGTATGCTGTCAGTTGTATTAGCCAGTTCATGCATGCTCCTAGAGATACTCATATGGCAGCAACATAACGAATTTTGTGCTATTCGAAAGGCACTCCAGGAAAAGGAATTCTATTTACCAAGCATGGTCATCTGAAACTTGAAGCCTATACTGATGCTGATTGGGCTGGAAATATTGATGATAGAAGACCTACTTCAGGGTATTGCAGTCTGGTGACTGGTAATGTTGTCTCTTGGAGGAGTAAGAAACAGTCAGTTGTGGCCCCATCCTCCGCCGAAGCAGAGTATAGAGCCATGGCACATGGAGTCTCGGAATTGTTGTGGCTAAGGTCCTTAATGGAAGAACTTGGGATTGATCATGACAAACCCATGATGTTGTACTGTGATAATCAGGCTGCCATCAACATTGCTCACACCCGGTACAACATGATAGAACCAAACATATTGAGGTTGATAGACACTTTATTCGAGAAAGAGTCTCCTCTGGTGAAGTGTGTCTTCCATTCATTACTTTTGAAGGACAATTGGCAGATTTCCTCACCAAGGGCATTTCCAAGGCAAGGCTTCAACCTGACACTGGCAAGCTGGGCATGATTAACATCTATGCTCAGTTTGAGGGGAGTGTAGAGGAGATGGGCCGAATGGCCCATAGACTGTCATTTCATGTTATGTAATGTTTTCCTCTGTAATGGTCCTTATTCTGGGCCCATACTCTGTAATGTTCTGTTTTTGTAATTTCTTGCCCACTCAAGGGCCTCTCTGTAATATTTCAAAGATTAACTTAATAAAATGTTTAGAGTGTTAGAGGGAGGTTTAATTCGAACCTCTCACTCTCTAACTCTCATTGCCGCCAACTCTCTCTCTCTTCTTCCTCTTAATCATCTCTTGTTTGTTTATTTTCTGGTTTGCATCTAATCTCAAGCAGTTCCATACATCAAGAGGATTGTTTTTCAACTGAAAGGAACTACTGAGCTGAAGGATTTCATACCAATCAGCTTGGTTGGAAGTGTGTACAAAATTTTGGCCAAAATTCTGGTCACTAGACTAAGAAAAGTGATAGATTCCCTGATCTCCAAGTACCAAGGAGCTTTTGTTCACAACAAGCATATTCATGATGTGGTTCTCATAGCTAATGAGCTAATTGATTCAAGGAAAAGAAGTGGGAAGAGTGGGCTGGTCTGTAAAATAGACTTAGAGAAGGCTTACGAGCATTTCAATTGGTCTTTTCTGGATTATTTGTTGGAAAAAATGCATTTTGGCTCAAGATGGAGAAGCTGGATGAAAGTATGCATATCCACTCCAAGATTCTGTGTGCTTGTTAATGGTGCAACTAGAGGTAACTTAAACAGTTCAAGAGGGTTAAGGTAAGGGGATCCCTTGTTTCCCCTCCTTTTTTTAATAGTGATGGAAGGTCTAAGTAAACTGGTAGACAAGGCTGTGGAGAGGGAGCTGTTGGAGGGTTTTGAAGTGAAGCCGAGTGGTGCTGCTATTCCTATTCTGCAATATGCAGATGATACCCTCTTTTTTTGTAAGGCATCGGAGGAACTAGTTCTTAATCTGAAAAATCTCCTTTTCTGGCTTGAGATTGTATTAGGCCCAAAGGTGAACCTAGCAAAATGGGAAATGATAGCAGTGGGAGAGGTCTCTAACATTCAGAGTCTGGCTGGTTTGTTGGGCTGCAAAGTTGGCCTTCTACCTACAAACTATTTAGGGTTGCCACTTGGTGCCAAATGCACATCCAAAGCCATCTGGAACCCAATCTTAGAGAGGGTGGATAAAAAATTGGCCACTTGGAAAACAAGGTATTTCTCCAAAGGTGGGAAGGTGGCTCTTATTAAGAGTGTTCTAGCAAGCTTGCGAACTTATTTTGTGGCTCTCTTTCCAATCCCCTTGGAGGTAGTAGAGATTTTAGAAAAAAAGATGAGAGATATTCTTTGGGTGGGCTGGAAAGACTCTCACAAATACCATCTTGTGAACTGGGGTCAGATTTGCAAACCCCAATCACAAGGAGGCCTGGGGATAAGAAATTTAAAATCCTTTAACCTAACCTTATTAGGAGGTTTGCTGCTGAGCCAGATAATCTATGGATGAAGGTAATAGCTGGGAAATATGGGCTAGATAATAGTGGATAGGAAAGTGGTTCAGATTTAAAATAGGAGATGGAAGAAGAAGGATTAGATTCTGGCTGGATCCTTGGACTGGGAAGAGCTCTCTTAAAGAGCTGTTTCCCACCTTGTTCAATTTGGCAGTTGATAAAGAGGTGCTGTTAGCTGACTCTTTTGTGCTGAGGGGTAATAGCATCTGCTGAACTCCTTTTAGAAGGGACTTTAATGATTGGGAGATTCAACAGGTAGGAAATCTCCTAGCTCTTCTCCAAGCTCAGGCTTTAAATTTACAAACTCAGGATACAAGAGTGTGGAAATGGAACAGATCAGTAGAGTTCTCAGTAAAATCCGTTTACAGCTTTATAGTGAGAGGAAATGAAGTTTCTTTTCCCAGCCGGGCCATCTGGGGGACAGTGGCGCCCTCAAAAGTTAATTTTTTTTTTTTTTTTTGTTTGGGTGGCAGCTTTATAGAAATGTCTTTCCAAAGAGATGCTGGTGAGGAGAGGCTTTATCTGCAATGACCTGAGGTGCAGCCTTTTTAGTGTGGAGACGGAATCAGTTAATCATCTGTTTTTACACTGCAAGTTTGTCTCAGAGATCTGGAGCTACTTTGTAAAGATTCTGAAATTAAGTTGGTGCATGCCTACCTCAGTTAAAGCATGCTTGGAGGCATGGCATGTACCGGGGATGACAAAGAAAGGAAAGGTTTTCTGGTCCTCCATTCCTTTGGCAATTCTCTGGGCTGTGTGTCTTGAAAGGAACAGTAGGATTTTTTTATCACAAAGTCTCCTCTGAAGCTGAGATCATCAACATGGCCATAGGGTTTACTAGAAGTTGGTTGTCTATACTTACAGATTTTAAAGATGATACATCTGATTGTACTTTTTTGAGGATGGCCTTTTTTTGAAGTCCTTCTAGTTTGTTTTTGTACAGCTTCTCATTGTACAAAGGACCTTTCGATTAATACAATCATACTTTACCTTTACAAAAAAAAAAAGCTGTAAAAGGTGTGCAACAGAAGCATCTTATGGTGGAATACATTTAAACATGGGAGAAATCTTAAATGAAGCATAGAAAACATTTATGGTGGAATTGTTGCTTTTATGTGCAAAATGAAAATCATTGATTGGCATATTTATCTTTCCATGAGCTTCCTTTCCCATTGTAATTTTGTTGTCAAGCTGAAACATTACTTTGCAAATGAAATTTGGACACGGAGATAGAACTTAGAAGGAGCATGTCTTACTTGGCATACATGCATGGTACCATGGTGGAATTGTTGATATTGTGTGCAAAATGTTAATTATTGATTGAAACCTTTATCTTTTCATGCTTTCCCTTTCCCATTGACTATCCAAAATGAAGGCAACAAATTGAAATGTGAATGGGATTCAATTGATGTGACCCATAAGAATTTGCTTTCTCTTCTGCTAACAGTCTAATAAGTACAGTTACCCCACTCGACTGCAAAAAACAATAAAGGCTGTAACTTGAGACATATGAAAGCTTTGCTTAATTTGGGAATTTTGATTTTTAGTCATAAGTCCAACTATCAATCAATAAAGCTTCCTCTACCGGTGGTCCATCCATGTCTCATGCAGTTCTTCTTGCCTGCATTAGCATTATCTGTTCAGCAGTATGTTAATTGCACTAGAGATCTTTCAAAGACTCTGATAATAAGTACAGTTACCCCACTCGACTGCAAAAAACAATAAAGGCTGTAACTTGAGACATATGAAAGCTTTGCTTAATTTGGGAATTTTGATTTTTAGTCATAAGTCCAACTATCAATCAATAAAGCTTCCTCTACTGGTGGTCCATCCATGTCTCATGCAGTTCTTCTTGCCTGCATTAGCATTATCTGTTCAGCAGTATGTTAATTGCACTAGAGATCTTTCAAAGACTCTGATATCTTGATGAAATTGAAGTTTGCAATAGAAGGGAAATAAATAGAAGTAAAATAGGAGCAGGAGGAAGGAAAGTTCACTGTGGAGTAAGGTGCTTGCGCATGCGCGGGGGAGGGGGGTGTGGAAAATTTGTCATTTATGTTCTTTGCTAGATCAGACTTAGGACTCTTCCTGCTTCTGGAATTCCATGCATTTAGAAGAATAAAGGCCTGGAGCGTTTTACTTGTGTAAGGTTTTCCTCAATTTTAGGCTTTATTTGTTTCTTGTAGTTTCTTGCAGTCCTTTTATAAATTTAGCTGTTCACTTTTAGAGCTTTTGGTCATCTTAAATCATGTGGATTTACTTGTATATTAGATATGAAGTAGGTAAACTGGTGAATAAAAGAAATGTGGGGCATTGATCCTACTTCCTCAACATTTTGCATCTTCCTACAAGCTGATAATTTTTCCTTTTTTTGTTTTTATTATTTTTGCACATGGACCATGCAAATTGATCATGTTGCAGTTAAGTTGTTCCTTCAATGATGAAGTATTCATATATTTTCATTTTCATTTCTTCATTTTAGTCTAACCCTCAATTATTTCCTTGTATCAACAGGGATTCTCTCATTTTGGTCATGTATATGGGTTAAAAAATGCATGGCTTGAAGGACCACTTCTATTCAAAGGATTTTGTTTTCTTGAATCACCAAATGATTCTCTCTCAACCAGATTTAAATCTTACTTATGTTTCTTTAGTGCCAAAGATTCTAAAACTGAGTTTGGAGATGAGGGAAAGTCATATTTGGAGACTCCTAAGAGAAGGCCCCCTAATGGGAGACTGTGGACCAATGTTCTCCTTGCACTCAATATCTTGTGAGTTTATACTTTTTCATAATAAAATGTAATATGGGAATACGTGCTTTATGAATGTTATATCTTGTCTTATTTAACCTGTTTATTAGCAAAGTAGGTTTACTTTTAGTTGTTAGATTTCCTTTTTCAATTTTTTATGATGTGGATTATCCAATATGCTTTGTCCATCTTCTGGTTATGGTGTAAATCATGGTAAACAGTGCACTGCATTTCTTTTACCTCTTCAAACAAGTTTTTTTCATTTGTCAATGCCAATGCAGCTACATTACTTTACAATAAATTAAAGGAGAACCAATAAAGCAAACTAATTCTTTATGTATGATAAGTTCCTTTGATGTATCTTTATTGAACTTCTTATTAACATGTTTTCATTTCTTATTTCACTTGCACTTGGTGTGATATCTTCTTTCCCTCGAGAGATGCCATGTCCCACTTGTTGCCCTGGAGAAATTTGCTATAACCATGGATCCAAGGCTAAGCTGTTATTGTATGTTTGGAAACTATGATCTAGAAAGATTATTCATGTAATGTTTGGTGCTTAACCTCTGTTTCCCATTTTTCAAATGTTCTAAAACTTGCCTATCTCTAAAGATAAAAAATGTTTGTAGTCATTCAAATGGAAACCAAATAAAACATTATAAGGACAGTAAAATTTGAGAGAAAGAGTTCTAGACAGAACTAACATGCATTTCTGGATTGATCTGTGAGTTGTGCCTTGGTGATGATCACTTCTGTTTTTCTGGTTGCAAGTCCTTTATCAGAAGGTGGTTTTATCTCCTTCTGTATCCCTTTTTGGGTGCTTAGAGCCAATTAGTGTTATGGGCCCGGGCGTAGGATCTCGTCACGGGTCGGTCCACGGGGAGAACCTCTTGCTTTCCCTTGCGCCTTCCCTTGCGTGTAGACCCTATTGTGGGAAACCGAATGGGTGATTTGTCCAAGAGACCACCCGAACTCTCCGAATGGGTGATTTGTCCAAGAGACCACCCGAACTCTCCTCACTCTTCTCTTCACTGGAAAACTGAATGCCTTTATTTCAACTCATATCTCCTTAAATAGGAGATTACAAAAGGGGGTTCCTTGTTGGATTCGGCTAGGCTAGTAGGGTAATCCAATTCAAACTCAAACTCCTAATTACCTACTCCTAATGGTAACACAACTCTTACTTAAGAAGATAAGATAAGATAAGGATAAGGGATGAGGGATAATGCATAGCTGTTGTGGCAAGATAAGGGTGGGCCTACCCTGATGAGCTGTCATGTGGGCCCTGCTCTGCGGCTGCTGCCGGGTGGTGCGTGCGTCTCACAGTGCTGCTGCCTAGTGCTGCTGCCGCGCGGTGCGTGCTGCGCGCTGCCGGGCGGTACGTGCTACTGTGCGTGGTGGCGCGCGCTGCTGTGCGTGCTGCCGCCGGGCGGCGGTTGGTTAGGCTCGCCCACGAGTGTGTCTACTACTTCTGTGTCTGTAACAATTTGATAACTGCTGAAGTGGCTGAACGGAATGACTTGTAATTTTGTGTTTCAGTGGATAATATTATCAAATAATAAGATATTCTAAAGTATATTAATCAACCCAAGGGAAGACATAAACTGCTGAAGTTTATGTCATACTGGGTGGAGCTTCTTGTTAACTGGCCTATGCTACTAATTCTGAGATTAAGAAGGTTTATTTTACTGTATTGTCTTTTCTATCACTTGTCCTTTGCTGTATAGCCATGTGAATTTCATCATTATTCGGTGATCTCCCATGACCAGGGTTTATGTTGTACAAATTGCAACCCAAGGGAAGCTGTTACTGTGGGGTGCTAAGGTTAGAAAACCTTAAAAGTAAATGTCCATAATTCATTTTCATGCAGAAAATTCCTTTTTCACACTCATCTCATCTCAGCTTTATCAGTTCACTATGTATGCAGATTAATAGCCTCATTGATAAGGGACAATTATGGCGGTTAGCTACTTCATCTTTTTTACATGGAAATGTTGGGCATCTCATGGTCTGCTTTAAGGCTTGCTCCCTGGAATTTCTGAATTATGTTTGCTGTTCTTTTATTTTTATGGTAACCTTCAACGTAAAAGTCAATTTTGTTTTCAGGTCAATTGCTATTCTTTGAATTCTGTTGGTCCCATGATGGAGAATATCAGTGGCCCCAGGAGATTTCTTGCTGTTTATTTCACTTCTGCAATTGCAAGTAATCATTTGTATACCTACTAAATAGAAGATGAAATTGCTTAAGCTTATACCAACAACTCATATTCTTAAGAAAATCAGGTTCAGCGATGAGTTACTGGTTTTGCAAAGCACCTGCAGTTGGTGCGTCAGGGGCCATTTTTGGATTAGTAAGTTCTTTAATTCATATTTCTGTAGCTTCCTAGTTGTAGGAACTAATTTGTTCAGAAACAAGACTAGCTGCTGAACTAGCCAGAAGGTTGTTTGAAGATAAAATGTTAGAAATTGTTGAAAGAAAGAAAAACTGTTTTCAAGAAAGGGGATAGACCTGAACAAGGATTTCAGAATTCCTATGTTATTTCATGAAGAGCTCTTACTATTTTATTCATCTGTGAAGCAAAATTAGTTAGCAATGCTTGTTAATGGGTCATGACTATTTTTTTATTTGAAATATGAATTTTAAAAATTAAAATTTGGTGAATAAGGATTATACAAGTCCAGCTTGAAAAAAGATACCCTTAATAGAGTATCGATTAGTTTTTTTTGTGTTGAAGGATACATTTGTTGGTTGTAATTCTTAAGCAATAAGGACTTGTATTCATTAACTATGATCCATCATCAATTCTCTTCTTTATTTTCTTTTGTTCAGGTTGGGTCATTTGCAATGTTTGTCTTGAGGCATAGAAATCTTTATGGGGGTGGGAACCAAGAATTACAGCAAATAGCAAATGTGATTGCCCTAAACATGGTATGGTTCTCACTTGACCTTTTGAAATAATTTATGTCTTAAAAATCATGGTTGGAATACTCTGTGAACCAACTCATTCTGTGAATCAGTACACTACTTATTGCTGATAAAAAAATCAGTATACTACTTATTTCCAGCTTATCAATTCAAGATTGTTTGCTCCCCAAATTCTAGGGAATTTTGGGGCCAATTGTTCTGATTTGTTGGATGACTTGGTCTGTCGGTCAGGTTTTCAAATCAACAATGGCCTTTTACAACGGGATCTAGACTGCTGTATATTTCTTTTAATGTTTGACGTGTTTTATGCATGAATTATAAATTTTCCATGTCACCATGTGCACTGACCTGACTCAGGTTTCTATTAGATGGATGGAGAAGTTAATTTCAAGTGACATGGTTTCAAACATAATGCTAATTACAATATAACCTTATTGCAGATGATTGGGATTTTATCCAAAGGCATTGATAATTGGGGACATGTAAGTTCATTCAGTGTAAATTTTTAGCATTTTCAGTTTTTTAAGCATTTTGTGATTTCTGACAATAAATTTACAGTTGGGAGGTTTTCTTGGTGGAGTTGCCACATCATGGCTTCTGGGCCCTGCATGGAAGTATAAATCCCGGTCCAATGATGGAAAATTGGTTTTTTCTGACAGTGCACCAATTTTCTATCTTATTGATAGGAAAAGAGCAACTTAGTAATCCAACTTAATTGTGAGTCTGTGACCCTCATCAGCTGCATTTTGCCAATACATTTACCACCGATGCTATTTTCATCTTTTCTTTTGGAATGTTGAAAATACAGCATGTGCAAGCAGAATATGTTCACACCTTGTTAGTGGAGTTAAGATGAAGACCATGAATAGAAATGGAAATATAAAACAGCTTGTAACAAGGTGTAAGGTACACTAAGCAATGGGACTACAACAAATTGAAATAGAAGGGGATTTGAAAGTAATAGGATGGCTGCAGTCAGGTTGTTTGGGTGCATAGATACATTGGCAACTGATGAGGGAAATTATCAGCCTAACAAGGGGGATTGATGCTTGCTTCAAGTGGATAAGAAGATCAGCTAATGGATTAGCACATACCTAGCAAAACAGGGGATTGTTGGGGGGAATATGTTTTGGGCAGTGTTGTAACTCGGTGATTGTATTCCAAACCCCTACACTAGGGGTGACAGGTGTATTTTAAAATCTGTTTAACGAAGTTACTGTTTCCAATAAAAAATCTTTTTCTCTTAAATCTTCTGTAACACTGTATAATGTCAGGTCTATTATCAGGGGTCATGATTCATTGTGTATTGTAATTTTAACATTGTATTAATTCCTTCCACTTAAGCTATTTTTTATCATATTTGGATCCAGATACATCACATTTTCTGTCAAATAAGTCAGGCAAAATGTAGGGACACATTGCTTGAATGGGTCCTTGATATGCTTGCTAAGAACCATTCCAATCTTCTGATGTTGATTATTAGATGTCTCATTTCCACGTTATTTTTTGGGTAGACAACTAAAATTGTTCCATGCACTGGATTCCATTGCTTGATTCTCTAGCCACGCTCTTCTGATTGCATTTTCTCCATGAAATAGCTGCACTGTGCTTTCTGATCACCTAAGGTGTGGACGGTCATGAAAGAATTTTTCCATTTGGTGACTTAAAATGATAGGGGGTGATGGTGAAATCCTGGACTGACTAGTCTAAATTTTTGAGGGTGGTAACTTCATGCAAAAAAATGCTGGAGGTTATCTGTTAGTAACCTTACTGAAAATTCAGGGGGCTGCATCTGCACCTTTCTTGCCCCTTCTACACACTGAAACAAAAGGAGCCAGAACAAAAAACATTACTGAGTATAGCAGTTCAAAGAGGTGGGTTTCTCTTGAGCTGCCATGTTGATTTGTCCATGATGCAACTGATTCGGCTATAGATGCTTCAGAACTTCTAATTAAAGGATAGGCCGAAGGGAGGGACTTAACTCTTTTCCATCAGACAAGGGGGATGAGAGATAAATGCATACATTTCTTTGGGATGCTATCTCAGTTGCCACTTGGCAAAGACTTGGAGACTTGTGGCAAAAATCAGCTTGATCAAATATTCAAATGGACATTAACGTATGACCAACGTATTACTGCTGATGCCTTATTGATTTAAATTTTTTGAGCAAGCCATCAAGGATATTTGGAGTTTTGTTTTTTCTTCCGAAAAGCTTAAGGTCTTGTTCTCTTTTTAGTAAGTTATTTACTTGGGTAAATGCAATTATTTGGGTAAGTTTTTCTTGGGAAACACTTGTACGGGTAAATACATTTATTCATGTTCTTTTATTTTTCAAGTAAATAAGGCAATGACCATTTTAATCATAAATATCCATTATTAAAAAAATGCATTTTTGTCCCATTCAAGTGTTGGCAATTTTACCCTAGGTGGAAAAGTTATTTATCCACTAGGCCACCTATGTACCACTTACCCGGGTAAACGATACCTAGGAAAATAAATTTTTCCTAGTCCCCACATTAATCTGAAAAAAGAACATGGGATTCTTGGTCAATGGGAACCAAAATCCCATTGACCAACTTTCCTCCCTCTCAAAATCCAAAAAAAAGAAGAATACCCCAAGGCTAAATTCATTCACCAATAGAATTCATCTCATAACTATTACATGAGAAATGAAGGAGTGAGGAGAGGACCAAGAATTCAATTACAAGACAAACCAAATTTTGCTAAATTATTAGCAGCATATGCTAAGCTTCACTCATTACCCTCATAGTCTCATTTTTTTTTTTTTTTAAGTATGTATACCGAAAAAAATCTTTCAGTTTTCTTTATCTTCCTTTTTATTAGATTTATTTTGAGCTCTCTAGATTTTATTTTTTTGAAGCCCTATTGTTAATCCATCAAAATGTTGCAATGTATCAATCCATATCATAGATAAGCGGATATTTGTCTTGGCTTTGGTGCAGCAGGTCGTAAAAAGTTAAATTTAATAACATATTATTAACTTGTATCTTTACCTTGCAGACACCGGTAACTAATACTATTTTCTTAAGAATTTAAACTTTTAAAAAGTTTCAATTATTAATAATTGTTGTACATATAGCCATATCTATTGATAACTTGTTGAAATTTTGAACCTTATTTAATTATTATTATTATTTTTTAACTCCGTGGAACTGCACATTAGGGGCCAGCCTATCCCCCAACCCATAACCTGTCAACCTTGGTACAGGTCAAGGTGGATTTACCACTTAACTCGGCCATTGATATTCCTATCATTATTCACCAAGATAAGAGCAGAGGATTTCTTATTTTCTTGCTTTGATGTGATTTGAAAAAAAAAAAGAGAATTTTATGAAAATTACTGTTATTGGTGATGTGAAATAAAATCTTTACAAAAATTTTCCTCCAATAAGAAGTCGCCTCCACTAGGTCGTCTTTATACTCAACCTCTACCCAACTGTTTATAAAATAGCTTTTAGACATCCAGTAGCCTCTCAATTAATTGTTCTTATTGTTTAGGATAACTTCATTAAGGTGATTTTTTTTCTTTATTTTGTTTGTTTTTATACTTTTTATGTTGCCAATATATAATTTTTTATATCTGATTTTTTATTTTATTTAATTAATCATTATCCATTTGGGTTTTGAACAGCATAATTCTGAAAAAAAAATCATTTGCAATAAGAAATAGCACGGAGAAAGATATTATTTCTTATACATATTAAGTTATTAACCATGGAGTGTGGGGGTGGGGGTGCAACTTGGGCTGAGCCTATTCAAAATTTGACAAAAGCCTAATCGAGCTCGCCCAAGTTGTATCCCTATGAATGAGTCCATTTTCTGGCCCGGTCCTTTCCAGTTTCTACTTAGGTAATTAGACCGGCGGTTGGGCACTTAGGCCTCTATTTCAGGGCCATCGTGGCCTGGTTCAGTGGTTCTCCTTATACTTGCCGGCCTGTACTTGGCCTGAGCCTGCGATGATAACGCTAATATATATATATATATAGATTACCTTGCAGCCGCAGACGCAGTCCCGCGCCCGCCCAAAAAGAGTTGGAATTTGGAAAGAAGCCAAGAAAGGCAAAAATAATGGCAATTACTGCAGCAGGAGCAATGGTAGCAGTTCCATCATCCATGGCCTTTCGTGCTCGACAAAGAGTTAAGTGCTTATTCACCCCATTGGCGTCCTTCTCAGGCCAATCTTCTCCCTCTCCACCCTCAAGGAAGCTCGTTCTCTACACCAAACCAGGTTGCTGTTTGTGCGATGGCCTCAAAGAAAAGCTTCAAGCGGCTTTTTTACTTGCCGGCCCAGATTCCCTCCACGATGTTCATTTGCAGGTTCGTCCCCATGCTTTCTTCCTTTGTTTTTTCAAATTTAGATCTTTATATGCGTTTTGTTTGATATGTTTCTTACTTATTTTGTCTATTTTATTGAGTAGATAAGAGATATTACCACCAACCCCGAATGGGAAAGGTCTTACCAGTATGAGATACCCGTTCTGGCCAGAATTCGTTCTGATGGAACTGAGGTCAGCTTCTGCCCTTTTACAATTTGGGTTGCAGAAATATACTCTTCTGAATCGTGGATTTTACAGAAATTGCGCATTCGGTCTTGCATTGTTTTGATGTTTACATTATCTGAACTCGACTTTATGAACAAAATGAAATAAAATTGAACGAGCTGTCTGATTGTTGGATTGAATTCGATTAATGATATCGTGGAATTTATTTATAAAACAAAACGATATTGTGGAAGTTACCATCGATTTTTTCATGGGTGCTGCTTTTGTAAATCTCCTATATTTGAGCTTCGGGGGAATGCATTCGACCACTTCATCATCCATATTCTGTTTTTATTCTTAAATAGTTGTGGACTGTGTTTATGCTAAGATTATAGTTGGCTGGCCTTTCCTACCCTTATAAGTCAATCATGCACGAGTTCTAGAATACTTGTAAGACAAAGACATTGAAGCTAAAAGAGCTGAAATATCTCATATACTACATGATAAGTCCGTTTTTTTTTGGTGGGACACAAAAGAGGAAATCAGCTACATGACTTTGGTAATTAGAGTTGTAAACTATTTGCATTTGGTCCTTACAAGCTAGATAAGAAAAAAGATGGGCCAGTCTATTACTATTTCTATTTATATGAACAAAAGAAATAGATTGGAGTGATCGCTTCAATCACTGTATATGGGCCCATTGAAGTTGCTCTGTCCATGTAGTGGGCCTTTCTTTTAGATCCAAAAAGTCCACTAACTGCTTCCAAACTACAGACTAAGGCACGAAGCTCTTCATCATAGCTCCCAAACACATAGCACTTTTTTCCCTCTGCAATTGTGGTGCTGCTACCAGGACAATGGAGGATGAGACTTTGACCTGCAAAGTCTGTAACAGGACCACATGAACCATCAATATGTAAAGTTGCTTGAGGTAGCTGGTGTGATGAGTTTGCCGACTATGGAATTGCCACACTTGGTTGATTAAGCAAATCCTGTGGTAAATAGCTATGAAAGGATTAATGAGGCCCATCCTGCTCGTTGGTTTTCAAGAGGAATGTTGTTGCAAATAGAAAAGTTAGAGAAACAGAGAAAACATCGAGATATTCTGGTCTCAAAGGCTTTTGCTAGACTAAAAGGGAGTGTCTTTGGGATTAGACCAAACAAGAAGATCTTGAAGATCAATAAAGCCTCAAGATGTTTTTAATGTCAGAGTCTTTTAAATTTGCAGTTCTTGAGGGTGCTTTGTTGAGATTTGTGAAGAAAGTTTTGTTTGTTGTCGCGGGGGGACGATGTGTTCTTTGTTGGTGCAACCTTTGGCCTTTGGGAGTCAAGCTTGTTTTGAGTTTCTTGGGTTTTTGGTTGTTGTGTTTTGATTTTCATCCTGGGTTTTGGGTTTTGCTTGTTTGTTGAGGTTGTGTCTAGTCTAGGATGGTCTTGGAGTTGTTGTTTTGCTTTCACTTTTCCTCTCTCAAGTGACTTCTGGTCACTCTCCTTTGTACTTTTTTTTTTGTTTTAATAAATTTTATATTTATTGCAAAAAAAGCTATGAAGCTTCTTCAGGATTTCATGTGGCTGCATTTGCAGGTTATCATGAATTTTCCTGTTTCTTGCCTCCCTTATAAGGTATAAAACTATACAAAATTTGCTAAAAAATAAGTTGATTTCCTATTTGTTTAATTGAGGTTGTAGCATATTTAACCATTGTTGAAGAAGAATGTGCAGTGGTTTCTGCTCCAACACATCAGGATTGATGCCTAGCTGCACCCAACACCAAATGACCCAAGCAAATGGGCAAGTAAAAAAGAGATGATTAAATGTTTCCTCTTGAATCCTGAAATGGCAACATGTTCTGTCATTTGACGATAGCCATTTTACACATTTTTCCTTTGTCAATATCCCATTCCGTAATGCCTTACCAAGTGAAAAAGGATTTTTAACTTCCACAACAACCTCCAATTAAAATGTGAAGAGAATGATGAGGGTAATGTGTTGATAAAGGATTTGTATGCTAATTTTACAATGTAGCTACCCGAAGAGTTTCTCTTCCAAATGATTGCATCAAGGTATAAGTCATGTTGAATACTAATGAGGGTAAAGTAATTTATTCTGGAAGTATCAAAGTAATTTTGGAGCTTAGCTAGATTCCGTGAACCATTGGATTTAGAAGATCAGAAACACTTAGCTGGTGATTACTGCTATCAACATTTTAGCGTGGTTTAGGTATATCACCTTGGATGGTAGGCACCCATGGATCCTTGAAAGCTGATATGGAGGAGCCATCCTTGATCATCCATAGTAGGTTTTGCTTTATTTCCGCAAGCAATCTATGTGCTTGTTGCCACCTTGGAGAAGTGCGATGTCCTTTCTTAGTTAAAAAGAGGTTGTATTTGGAAAATACCTTTCTTTGGTTAATTTACTCCAAAGGTTATTCTGGTTGGTTGGTAGCCTCCAAATTTGTTTACTAAACATGGCTTTATTCATCACTTTACTGTTTCTGAAGCATAATCCTCTAGTTATGGGGAAGCATAGTTTTTGCCATGGAATAGTATGTTTGACACTATGTTCTCCTTTCCACTAGAAATTTCTAGAGTATTCATCACTTTACTGTTTCTGAAGCCTAATCTTCTAGTTATGGGGAAGCATAGTTTTTGCCATGGAATAGTATTTTTGGCACTATGTTTATCTGCTTTCCACTAGAAATTTGTAGAGTATTGATCTAATTGCACATGAAAGCTGTTAGATAAAATTTTAGAAGACATAGAGTAAGTGGGAATTGATTGGATAATGTGGTGTGACCTGCTTGTGGTAGGAGTTTAGAACTCCATAAATTAATTCTAGTGTATACGATCCAATAATTCCTTGTGAGATAGTTGGTCATTGGGTTTGAAGCCAACCATTGAGTTTAAGTACTTGGTGCCCTTCATTGATATTTTGACTTGAAGACTTTGGGTGATGAACTTTTGATGATGTCGAGGCACATTTGGCTGAACATCAATCATAATTGATCTTTTGCCCTAATAAAGATTCAAAGAGTTGGAGTGCTCTTGAAGGCCTTTAATTTGTTGGAGATGAACCTTGTAGAACAGTATGCAATCATCTGCAAATAGTAGATGTGTTATTGGGGTTCCATTTCTGCACAGTTTAATGCCCTCTAGTTGCTTCATAGAAACAACTTGTTGTAAAAGCTGAGTACTTCCATACCAATTATAAAGAGGTACTGTGACAAGGGTTCACCCCGCCTTAGTCCTCTTTTGAGGTGAAAATGACCATATGCTTCTCCTCCTAGCTTGATTGAGAAAGAGGGGGTGGATATACATTGATGTATGAGTTTAGACCACTTAATAGGAAATTTCATTTTGGAGAGCATCACCTGTAAGAACTGCCAGCCCATCCTATCAAAAGCTTAAGACATGTCAAGCTTAAGAGCCACATTTCCTTTGCCTTTTTCTTTTCTGAGTTTTTCTCATTAGGCATAAAGCCTCCTTGACCAGAAGGATGTTGTCTGCAATCTGCCTATCCTTCAAAAAACCGGACTGAAACTATTTATCAAAAAAAAAAAAAATTGGTTGCAGTGTTGTTACAATCCATTTTGAGATGACTTTGTACAAGACATTGCAAAGACTTGTAGGCCGATAGCTTGATGGATCTATAGGAGTTTTAGGAATAAATACCAGGTTGGTTTTGTTGATTTCTTTGGGCAAGAGTTCTAACTCATAGAAATTAATCACCATGTCAAAAACCCCATGACCAATTAGACTCCAAAAATATTGATAGAAGAAAGTAGTAAATTCATTAGGCCCCAGAGCCTTGTGGGAAGTCTTTGTTCTGCTCTAGATGTTGTTACAAAATTCATCCCCATAAGTTATAATTAGTTTCAAACTAGCCTCTTTTCTCCCTAGATGAAACTTTTTTAAATCGTAGCCAAATTCACATGGTAGTATAGCTCAAAACTCTTTGTGAATTGCTATTTCTTGTTAATATACTTATGCATGGTCTCAGTTTGATAGAAAAATCTTACATTTCATGTCTCTGTTGCAGGAAACACTTCCAAGATTGTCTCCTCGTCTTGGAGTTGAGCTCATCCAAAGGAAAATTGCATCTTCATTGAAAGAATAGGAGACATTAAGGTTCTCTGTGTTAGCAATAATTATTGCAGTTTTAATCTTGTCTTTCAAATGAATGTCTCAAATGAGGAGCCATCTGTAAAGAAATCTTTGTGTTAAACTTAATTCTGTATGTTTAGTAGATCAATTTTCATGTTTTTTTTCCAGCGTTTCATAAGCTCATCGTTTTTTCTTATATGGGTCCTTTTTACCAACCATTTCCATGCTCATCCCTATTGCTGTCTGCTGATGATTATGGACATAGAATTATACTCTTGGATTAGAGATTAACTATTTCGTTTTGCTATGCACAAATAGTTGAATTTGAATAAACAATAATTCACACTTGAATTTAAATGATTTGCATTTTACTTTTATCGTTAAAAATGTAACTGGAATCATGATTACCAAAGTTGGATGGTGCATATTAGTATCAGTTGAATGCAAGATCTTGTCTTTCCAGAGCACTTTGACTTGCTTACCTTGGGATGTTCTGCAAGTTTTGATGTTCATTTTCTGACAATTTTTAGTCTGAGCTAATCCAGAATCCTGAACTCCGATAACTAATTATCTAGATAATTGCACCTTTTGATAACATTATTGAATCAGATGACTCTGATGAGTGCTTCTTTACAAAGAAATGCATTATAAAAAAAAAAAGAAATGGATAGTTTGTGTTTCTTTGCAATGGCATTTCATCCAGATAGATGCAACCTATATTAAAATTAAGCATCTAACATGGATACAGAACCCATTTTGGAGTATCTTGGTAATACATGTGATATCGACAAGAAAATATACATCATCATCATTTCAGCCTTGTCTTGACCATATGGGGTCAGTTACATGAATCTTGTTCACCCTTCCATTCTATTCAATGTCATATCCATTTTTAAACTTTGAACCTCTTAACACCCATGTCCTTTTTGGTCCTACCACAAAATATCCATGATTCTCAAATATCCTCACATGCATTTTTTTGATAAGTAAAGGGATAAAATTTGATTTTTCCTGGCCTCAAAAGTTGGCACGAGGGAACTCAAAGGAACAAGTCCATTTTTTCTTCACTCGTTTATGAAAGTACCTCATAGCTAGACCAAGATCGATGTCATTCATTTTTTTCACTTCCTTTTAATTCATTACTTTCTTGTTGCCACTTACAAGTAATTGCCATTATAAACAATGGAGGAATTTGACTTTGGCGTGTGAGCGTTTTGTTCCTAAAGATGCTGTTTTTGCCTGGCAAAGTAGTTCCTTTTAGGAGAAATTACTTCATAGGATCCTTCCAAGACCCCAGATAGCTGGGACCAACATTTGGTATTCACCTTTTTTACTGTCACCAGAATATTTCTGGCATTGATTATCTCATGATCAATGTCCAGATTCGTTGCATCTATACTTATGCCCATGTTATGAATCATGGAGGCAGAAAAGATGTTATGGGCTACGGTTAGACCATGGACTACAAACTTTGGATGGAAGTGATTTTACTGAAGAGATTCCTGCCTATGGGGTTGGCTAGTTCAATATTCATCATGCTTTCATTATCTGTAAGGTTGTGTACTTCGTGCCAATCCTTCTTCTAATGAATAAGTCCCTTCATGGATTTAGCTTAGCTTGTTATTCCATATAAAGAATGCTAATTGTGAGCAGCCAGTATTTTTTTGGGATTAATTACTTATGTATACCCTGAGGTTTGAGGAAACTACTTATATATACCCTGTAGTTTCAAAAACTACTTACATAAACCTTATAAGGTGGGTCCACATAACAAAAACAGGCCATCTGTTAACATAATATTTAGGACTGTTTCACATGGCCATTAATTTTTCCATAATCCCATGTTTATTCTCTTCTTCCCTCCCTCGCTCTCCTGACCGAACAAACCAGAGTGGCAGCATTTCTCCCGTTCTCTCTCCCTCCCCTCTTCCTCTCTTCCTCCTTTGCTTGCCCCTCTTCCTTTTCTTGCACCCTGTGTTTCCCGCTAGAAGATGAAAAAGAAATGGGGGCACAATCAGTTTTGATTAACTTTTACAAGGGGCACACCTAAGATAAGACTTAAAAGAGGACTTCATAAAAACTGAAGGAGCACACCATTTCGAAGGTAGGGAGGCATTAATCCCAATTCCTTTCAGGGGCGAGTTCTCTCTGTTCAGAGACCTTAGCAGCGGCACCAATAACGAAAGGGATTGAGATTAGAGCCACCATTTCAGGGGTGAGTTCACTGTTCGGTGACCTTAGCAGCTGCAGTGGAGCAGGGAGGAAAGGAGGACGGAAGAAAAAAATAAGGAAAGGGCTTATCACTATCAGCAGAGGGAAGATTTATTGGCTCACAGTTTTCCATGCAGTATTGTGGGAAATTTGGGAAAGGAAACAGTCTGGTTTTTGAAAATAAGGCGGGGACTGGAAAATTTGTTTTCCTATATTACTTTTGCAACTTGTGGACAGCTAGCTCAGAAAAGTTCAAAGGAATGCAGTACCCTACCTTCTTTCTGCCTCCCCAAGTACTCTGACTATTTCCCAAGGTCCCTATACCCTGCAATAAGGAGATAATGAAGCTAAACTTTGATGGAAGTGCCATAGGTAATCTGGGTGCTGCTGGTATTGGGGGGATAATCAGGGGGATAGATGGTTTTATTTGTTGGGTTTTCAATAGGGACTGCTGATTCCTCCAAGGCTGAGGTGATGGCAGCTCTTACTGGAACCCATTGTACTAGAGAACTGGGCTGCTCAAGGTTAGACATTGAAGGTGACTCTGTAAAGTCAATCAGATGGTACCCCCACCATCTGATGGAGGCCAGAGACATCTTGAGCTAGATGATTACAAATCTCACTTGGATTCCTAGGGAGCTAAACTCTTTAGCTGATGGTCTAGCAAAATCTGGAGTGCACAAGGAGTGTTTGTATAGTGAAAGAAGCTTGCCCTTGTAATTTTGTGTGCTGCTTTTTGTGCTGTATATCTCCTCATGTACTTGCTTTTCTCTTAATAAAATTTTATTACTCTTTCTCAAAAAAAAAAGGAAGAACAAATAGGGAAAATGGAACAGAGAAGAAGAGGATGGGAGAGAGAGAAAAAAAAAGAGGGAGAAATAGGGACGAAGGCCAGTGCTGTTGCTCTTGTTCGGTGGTGTTTGCAGCTTCAAAGAAGAAAAGAGAATTTTGAAAATTTAATGAACAGTAAATGACGCTTTTGTCCTTTAGTTTCTGACAGATATAACGTTTGAAAGGTCAACAAGGTCTATGTAAATAGTTTTTGAAACTACGGGGTATATATAAGTAGTTTCCTCAAACCTCAGGGTATATTCAAGTCAAAACCCTTTTTGTTATTAAGCCTACAGAAGCAACCAAAAGATGCTGTGAAACCCAAAAAAGAAAAACCTTGGGTTAAATGGAGTTTGTAGGCTTGAGGAATATTTCTTCTGTACGTGCTAGGGATCCTTCCTGATTTTTCATTTGAACTGTTGTGCAAATTTTGGATTTACCTGCAAAAGATATCATGCTATTTGGACAAGGAAAAGAGGAAGTAAAAGATCAGAGCTCACAAGGAAGATGTCCAGGAGAAATGTTATTAATTATACTAATAAAAAAGATGGTTTGGTTGATGGGTAAAAATGTGGGGAATAACCGAATAAGATGCTACCATGGTTTTCAAACCGGACCAGAAAACCGGGAACCAGTCAGGTGACTGGTTTCGGTTGTTGATTTGGTCAGCAAGCCATTGACCCGGGTGGTTGAACCATTTGAACCGTTCAATAGTTTTGACCGTTTTTTATTTAAAAAAAAAATTAATTTTTTTATTTTTTTTGTCAGAATGGGCTGTCTGTTTAATTCGAACAGTCGGACCGTTCAACCCAAGAACCAGACCCTGACCAGTTCATTGTCCGGGTCAGTTTTAAAAATCTTGGATGCTACTGATTGCTTGCTTTCTGCACTAGATAACCACAACTATTTTAACTTAAGTCCTCCATTACTGTCCTGTACTTTAATTGCTGTCTGGCTTCATTGATTTCAATTTTCAACATTCAACCAGTTTTAACCATTAAATCCTTACAGGGTTAACTCTCTATTCAGAGACCTGTTCTTTTGACATCTATCCTGCAGCACTAGATTGAAATTATTAACCACTTCCAAAGTACAAAACTCATTGTGCAGGAACAGGGAAGAAAAAAAGAAAAGCAAGATTTCCTTTTCTGAGGGTCTATTGACCATAGCGAAGGTTTAAACTTTAAAGTATCAATACAATGCGACTGATACAGACCAATATACATCCAATTTGGTGGTCAACAGCAATATTCAATAAACTCACCTAATTGGTGTACTTGAATCCTGTTAAATTGGGCAGTGTTCTATAAGCTCACCTGATTTGTCACAGCACTTTGTTGACTCTTATTAAATAGACTATTTACTCTCATATCTAGTTCCTATTAAGTTGTATTTCTTCACTTATTTAACCTCTATCAAATAGGACATTCATTGTTTAAGTTTCATCTCCTAGTATTTAGTACTGTTTCTTACTCCTATGGCTAGAAGAGTTGGGGGTAAACCAAGGAACATTGGTTAAAGTAGTATTTAAGCATTCATAGTTTAATGGATATTAACATTAAATAGAATAATGGCAAAACAGGATACATTTAGCCGACCCATAGTTGGGATAGGGCTTGGATAATGATGATGATGTTACCAAAGAATCAAAATATGAGACAATACGTCCTGTATCAGGTGTAAGGTCACGGAGAGAGAGAGAAAGACTGGGGGTTTTGAATGTTTGGGATGGAGGGCATCCTCAACCTATTTGAGAATTATCAGGCTGAAAAATTAAAAAAAGAAAAAGGTCTATTGATCAATCGATGCACACGATACCCAAATCTTTGTATCATGCATGTTCGTATTTTGATCCTTGAATATACTCCGATTAAGCAACCACATTTGAACCCATTTAAGCTACATGATAGATACAGTCTCTACGGCTATACTACATGTTAACGAGTTGAAATGATATGAATTTTAATTATGTCTAATTTTCAACCCATCTTTATTAAATTCTCTTACCAATTAGTTCGTATTTCAAATAAACTATTAAAAAAGTTTTCTTATGTGTCTATATTTATTTGTAGTCGTTTGAACTTCAAATTTAGTTCTATTAATGCATATAATACATTTTGTTGGGATTCATATGAATGTCATCTTAAAATTGATTTTCTGATACAGATGCTTTAAACCTTGGCATAACAAGCGGACAGAGACTAAAGTAGTAGCTCTCAAATTGGTTTATTAATTCTTTCATTTTTCAAATAAATGACATGTTTCAGAAAATTGTAAAGAGAAATTGTTGAAATCACATCCTCCTACCCTTGGCAGAAAAATTTCAGTATCAGGGCAATGGCAATCTGCCATACTATTAAAAAAATTACTTAAATTTTGGTAAAATTGTCTAAAACTCACCATGACTTTTCAGTATTTCTCTTGAACTCATCCTAACTTTTCAAAATGTTGAGGGAACCATGTGTTGGTGAATTTTTATTTTCTAAAACTCACCATCTTTTAGAGCATTGTTAGTGTACATTGATAGAAGTTGCCCACATCAGCATAAATGCATTTTTCGTGACCAAACATCCCCTGAATGGCAAGTCAGCTTTATTAAATGTATTTTTTATGACTAAAATGCCCTTAAATTCCCAACTGTCTTATATATAAGATTTATACTCATTGAGAGAGTTTGCTGTCATTGTGCTGCTTGGAAGTATTCCAAATCCAAGGAAGTTGAAAAATGGGTTTTGGATCAAATAATAACATTTTTGAAATATTAAAAATTGGGTTAAATATAAAAAGGGTAAAATGGTAATCTATTAACACCCATTAATCTATTTATCGTCAAATTACTGACATGGAGTTCCTTGGATGTTTTAAAAAATTATGATGAATTTAAAAAAAAAAATGCTGAAAAGTCATGGTATCACTTCAGTCACAGACTTGGTGGTGTAACAGATTTCTATTGCTACAGAGGATGTGAACTCGAAATTGATCTAGTTTGCGACTCAAAAATTTCTGCAACTAATTAGTGGCGAAACAGAGCAAAATGGCTCGATGCTTATTTGAGGGAAATTCCTCCGAAGCTATCCGCTCGTCATGGCCTGGGTTGCATGTCCTAATGGCAATTACAGGTCAATGCCAGTTATGTCCAATCCATCGGCCAGACCCAGTTGAAAAGTTTTGGCCACTCCCGGCTTTTACATGTCAACCGGTCAAGCAAGAGAGCTCTGCCTCTCCGCGTTTAAAAGGCTGGACTATCTCTGCATGAGATGTTAGATCACCCAGACCCACCATGCATCCAGTACTAGAAATTTTCACCAAGTCGTGAGTCGTGTGAACTGTGAACTACCTTATCACAGGGAAAGGGCACGATTTATGGCCCAGCCTGTCGAGCTTGGCCACCCAAATTTTTACTAGTAAGAGACGCCTGGTCATTGAAGGGTCAGTTTTGGTTTGCAGTCAGAAACGGAATGATCTATTCCTATCGCCTGTTTGGTTCAGGAATGAAAATGAAAATGAAAATCAGTAGGTATGGAATTTCATTCCCAAAGGAGAGGGAGGGAATGGCCATTCCTTCAAATAGGAGAATGCTATACCACGAGTAATGGAAATGAGATTCCAATTCTGTCCAACCAAACAGTTGAACTCAAAATAGCCTATTTTGATTCCGATTCTGGACTCCTATTCCCACTAACCAAACAGGGCTAAAATTATTTGGGTTATGGACGGGAGAAATCATCCCATTACTTTTTTTTTTTCAGAAAATAAAAATGAAATTCCCCAATCTTGATAACTCACGTAAAACATTCCGATACAATGCCTTCCTCAAATCACAGAAAACGATCTTTCCATTTATGTCAAATTCTGAAATTCATGTAAGGGGCCACTTGATACAGCTGAAATGGCTGAACTACTTATTGGCTTGTCCATTTATGGACCAAGTAGTCATAATAAAACATTTGATAGAGCATAATTATTTTATCTTATGAATTATGACTACATCTGCTAAAAAGACAGAAATAGGCAATAAGTTGTTCAGTTTAGCCACTTTAGCCGTTACCAGTTGGTCACAAACTTCAAAATATCAGTATTGCAAACAGTACTAGTAGGCATTCTAGGATATGTATTTGAAATACATGTCGAATATACATGGATTCAGTGGAATGATCTGGACACAAGTCACAGAGATTATTAAATTTAAAACTCAAATTATTAATAAACAATCATACATTTCGATTGTTTATGTGTAGTAATTTATGGGTGTATTTAAAAAAAGCACTGAGAGTGGTTGAAGAAATGGATCCTGCATCCTGCACACAATGACACAAGAGGGCGTTTGCTACTTCATCCTCAGGACCATCAACAGTTTATCAGTTTTTCTTCAGAAGTTTCCAGTTAAAAAATGATCATAATAAGTTAATAACTCCATTCCTTAAACAAGTATTTGTATTTACCTTACAATATATCCTGTACTTGGTTGCCATTTCCGTTATTGGTTATGGCATTTGGCAACGTGGGACACATCCAGACAACAGCTGGCCTACTTAAACAGTGAGGGGTGTCCAAAAATTCTGAAATATCACTATTTTCAAAATTTCCATTTTTGTTTTCAGTTTGATCACTTTAAGTACTTGGTTCTTTCTACAACTGCAAAACAGTAACTGCTTCTAAACTTGTATGGGCTTCTTAACTTCTTTCTTCCCTTGGGAATAAAACTTTCACAACAAGATGTAGAATAGGATGGCCTGCCACCTTTCTGGCTTTGACCTGCAATTCATCTTCCAGTTTATATACATAGATATTACCTGATTGAGAGGTCCCCACAACTTGCTTAGGGAACTTCTACATCAAAAATATAATTAACTCCAGCATCTACTTGATAAAGATCAACAGGGTATGAGCAAAATTGTCAGCCTGCGGAGATTTGTGCATACAGGCAGCCAAAACGCATGACTAAATTGATGACTTGATGTCCTTGCATGATGAGCGTTATCAACACAGTCTACATAGTGGAAATATCAAGGGTCCTAACAATCCCAAAAGCCACACCTCCTTACAGGGAAGTAATCTTGCCACAGAAGCTGCAATCCATACAAGAGATGATTAGGACCAAGTAATCAACTGCAACCATAAAAAACATATTGCAGAAGGTCAAACTTGCAAAATATTTCCTATTTGGCAGACGTATGCACAAAAACAAGTAAAACATGTATATTCCTGTCAAAACACAATTAAACTGAGGAGCTTTAAATTTGATGGTTGCATTTTAGCTTAGAACTAAATAGAGAGAAATAAATACACCAGAACAGCACAAGAAAATAAGTGTGATAGAATAAACACCACCAAGAACACTATAATCAAATTAACTAAATCCATACCAAGACTGATCAGGCAGCTTTAAAATCTATGCAGGTCCTATACCATGCTTGGACCAAGATCCAAGAAGCATCTATCTGGATCTTGAATCTCACAACACCGGAAAATCCTACCAGATGCACATGCTCTGATTCACTGCTTATACGCTTAAGAGAATTGCTGAAGGGACCTCTATATTCTCATCCCAAAGGAGTACAACTAAATGACTAAAGGCTTTGAAAGGCCAAATGCACTCCCTACATGCTCACAGAAAAATTAGTAGAATTCATAATAAAAAATGGAGGTTTTCATTGTATCCCAATATCTCATTTCGTAGAGGTTTTGTAGCAGGGCAACTGATTCTTGAGAATTCCATTGCAACAATACATGATTTTGGAAACTACAGTGAAAACTCTGTAGTAGAGAAAGAGTATCAAGTAAAACCATTTTGGCGTTACACCATACATGCTAGATGCTACACAGAGGGTTTGATATTGGAAAGACAGAAATAAATGTCCATTTCCACAAGTATGACTGAAATATGCATATCCTGATTCATGATGTGAACCAAAGCAAAACATATTGTTCTTCAATAAATACAGAACATAAATTGTACATTAGCAGTGTAACTTACATGACGGGGATGGCAAAATGGGTGACAATACAGACTTAGACACTTCACCACTCCTCCTTTCTGATTCTGGACTGGGGCCATAAAACACCTTAGGCGAGATTTTTGGGGACAATTGTGGTGTATTATGCAGGGAAGGTTGATATAAAATAGCAGCATGAGGTGATAACTCTGGGGTAGATGTGTCAGAATGAACTGTCGGAGAAGGGCTTGGTGTAATTATGGAACCACTGCATGGACCCTTTCTTGGGAAACGAGATGGCACCACTGAGGGTGCAGGTGTCTTTGACACTGGAGCTGATGGAGGTTGTGAATCATGCTCAGGAGTTTTTGGATGGGCATTGTCACAGTTGAGACAGCGTGAGAATTGATGGTGAGGTGAAGGAGCAGGAGCATAAGATGGAGATGGAGATGGAGATGGAGAAGGAGATGGAGAAGGAGACCCATGGAGTGTACAGTTTAGAATAGATGACAAGCTTATCTCCTTCACTTTACCAAAAACTGAGTTATTAAGGCCAAGATTCTTTGCAGGAGGAGATCCTGTAATTGTCTGTGCTAGCTGCTTCAATCTCTGTGGAAGAAGGTAATGGTTCCCCGTAGCTGATATGACAGAAGCTTGTACTGTTACAGGTGGAGACAATGTTGAACCATTTTTGTTTGTCACCTGCACATACACATTCTGCATGCACAGAAAATGAAATCACTGATAGAGATAAACTTAACATCCAAATGCTACTCAAATTTAGAACTTATATGAAAATCATGCAAAAAAAAAAAAGTAGTAGAGCACATGGAAATACTTCATAGGATCTCAGATGCAACCCAAACTTCAGCTGGTCGTTGAACTGGTCAAAATTTTCCTGTACTTGAGAAACTGAGTTGTACAGAGTAAAGTTGAAAAGGATCTGCGGTATTTGCCAGATAGAAACAGATGGCCCGGGTATCACTGTGATTCCCCCAGGGAACTTCAAGATCTGAAAGAAAGATGGATGCCCGAAAATTGATGTTGTCAAGGACAGATTCATATGCCCCAGGACCAACTCTATCAAAGATGACCTCAGAACACTTAGGGAGACTGTATTTATTGGAACATTCTTCGGAGCAGGAAGGACACCAAAAACCACATCAGTACTGTTTGATACAACAGATCGGTGCAGAGATATAATAGAAACCTGTCAAGACAATTTTCTTTCAGATTAATAGGCCATCATTTCAAAATGAGTTACCAAAAATAGAATAGATGAGGCTTGAAACAATACTGTTGTGTTTGGCACTCCTATTTCTGCCAATATATCACTTTCTAGTGTTCCAATGTGGTGAACAAGCAATGAAACTGACTTTGGCAGTCTGAAGCTTGCTTGCACAGTAGCTGAAGAGAGAAACATAAGTGTCAAAAGAAAACAAAGGATGCCAGAAGTACGAACTCATCATATATATAGAAAGAGAATAAAAAAGCATGCTACCCAAAAGCAAGGATTGTAATTGATGCACATAAAGAATGCTGAAAATGCATTAATCTAATTTATTGTCTTATTCTTCTTTTGATTTGGAAATGAAATGCATCAGATCATTACTTTTCATTTTCTTCTTTTCCAGATTCAGCTTTATTTTGTTAGAAGACCTTACCACCATCATGAACCGAAGTCTAATCCTTCTCCTTGGTCAGTACAACAGACCAAGTAGAAGTTTATTTCTGCTGCATCATATTGGTTGTAAGAATTTTGCACAGTAAAAATAAAAGAAAAACATTGTTCAGAAATTACCAGAACACAACCTTCTAGACAAAACCAGTGGTTAAATATGAAAAATAATAGGGAGAAGTAAAGAACACAAAAAATTGATGACATATACCAGGGGATTTGAATCACATCCTAGAGTTCAAGTCACCTGGACAAAACATTGTATCATCCAAGAAGCATAGGAAAAGGATAAGAAGACAGTTGCAAGCACTAACAAGAGACTGTCAGAGCATCGACACTGTCTGGAATTAGAACGAAATGTAAAAAAGAAGAAGAAAGAAAGAAAGAAAAAAGCAACCTGGTATAAACAATCAATCTAATAGTATGTGGTCTAAGGCTTATGCTTTAGAATGTTTCTCTCTGTAGAGAATGACTTCTGTGATCCTCATGAAAAAAAAACTTTTTTTTTTCTTTTGATATAATTAATTTATCATTAGTTGTCATTATTTATAAGTTCTATGTTGTGTGGTTAGAATTATTTCACCTTTTTCTGAACTTTTCTTACCCCTGTAGGATAAGATCCCTTAAAAAATCCTTTGACAAAATCAATCCCTTAATATAGTTGATTGGATCATTTTGAAATTCACCAGGGTTGGGGGTGCATGGATTTGGAGGATGGGCCACCCCCTGTTGTGTAGCTCCATGAATCAAAAAAAGTCATTTTGAAAATTTCCATTATATGGATAAAAAGACTTTTAATGGTGAATAAAAAGAAATTTTGGTGTATACTTATATAAGGAAAAAAAACTATAGATTCTAACTTCCAATCCACCCCCCCCCCCCAAAAAAAAAAAAGAATAATAGATTCTAACTATAGATTATTGCAAAACATATGATCATAAAATAAATGAGAGGATGAACTGGATCATCATTATAGCTCAAAACAAGATCATACATAATAAGTTTGTAGTAATAAAACTTTATTATAAGATTCAGAAATTTTTTTACCAGGAAAAAATGCCCTTGATGATGTTCTAACGCTTGTGAATCAATTTCCGACCAGACAAGTTATAATTTAATCATTTATTACTGTTACTGATTATACTCCCGAGAAGAATAAACTTAACAAATAGCCACAGATTCTATTAACGAGGAACCAATAAGCAACCCAACAACTTTCCACTATGAACAAAATCAAATTCCATGTATAAGTCCTATAAGTAAACCACAGCTCCAAAACCTAGAAAAAAGATAAAAATAACGCATACACATCTCCCTCAAAAGATCAAAATCCCTAATTCCAGAACAAATATGCACTAAATGCCACGCAGAGAACGAGGGGCAGGAGACAGAATTACCATTAAGGTCAGGTGCATCATAGGCGTCAATAACGGATTTAAACGGATGAAAGGGAGGGAGCCATAGTACAGCAGAAAAGAAAACAGCGACACTAAGAATTAAAATGAAAATGCATTTGAAACTGATCGCTTTCCCGATTCTGGCCAAACCCATCGAACAACTTTCGCAGAAGAATGCCGAAGAGCCGCCACCTTCCCCATCCTGCATCTGCTGCTGCTGTTGAGCGTCGATTTTCCCCATTTGCAGAGCATCTGTAATCCCCCTCTCTCTACTGCAACCTGTTCTCTACAACTATGAAGACAAAACGAAGAGACGAAGAAGAAACCTTGATTTTCTTTTTATGGGCAAACGAAGAAGAAACTTGGGAAGATGAAAAAGGATACAAGGAGGGCCGTCGTGAGGACTTCTGCTTCTAAGCTGTATCCAACACTATATTCTATTTTTTTCTTATTTCTTTAATTTGGGCCACCCAGCGTTGGGGAGAAGCAAAGAGGGGTGGCAGAGAAAGAGAATAAAATATAAAAATCTTTTTTTTTTTTTATTTGTTTTCTGTATTAGTGACCAGTAAAGAAGTTCTAGTCCACTTGTTCAGTGTCTCCTATCAATCAAAATTCAAATTGGCGTAGTCAGTACTTCTTCTCACCCACTTCTACAACACACATTTTCCCTCCTTTTACATTCAATTTCATAATTTCTTTCTCTAACCCCTTGTTTTTCCTTTCGTTTCATTTTGACATTTATTCTGAGTGTTTAACTTGAATTGATAGTGTCATCTGAGCCGTACACTTGGTTAGTGAGATCAAACCCTAGAATGGGTGGGACCATCTCTTGGGTTGGGCATTGAAGGTTGTAATAATGAGAGCCTTCAAAAGTAGAGTTAAAACACAATTGTCTAGAAAGGGTCTATTTGGCCTGGTTTGATTGGATCATCTTCATGTAATTGATGATCACTGGTTTGATTGGACTAGTTTTCATTTAATTGATGACCCCACCATTAAAGGGGTCTGGATCAAATTATGAGTGATGGGGTCCATGAAGGAATATGGAGAGGTGATGCATCATTAGTGGTCTATTTGCTGATTTGCTCTAGAAACTTCCTGTAGGGTTTACTACCCTTAATGGAAGCAAGCCCTTAGTTGTCCTGAGTGTAAATGGTTGCATGACCCAGGACTTAAGTGGACAAATAATGGCCCAACACTCATCGCTAAAGAAATCTGACCCTCAAATGATCATAAGGTCCCACCATTAAGTCACTCTCTCAATGCTACAACTGCTGGATCTTAGCCTGTTGGGTCGTGGCCATACCCGGCCATAACCAAACCTACCAAGGCCCAAAGATGATGTCAGATTCAACCAACTTAAATGAGAAAAAGAAGGCTTGGTTGGTTGGTTCTTTGTCTTAAAACAGGTTAGTTGTAGATCTAATCAGATTGTACAATTTGGTGAATGCCAAACCAGAGACTACCCGGATCCAAATGGATCATGAGTCATGACCCGAAAAATGTTGTATTGGGTGGTTGTAATATAAAGTATTGCCACCAATACCATTAATTACTGTTATGTCGGGTTGATCAGGACATGGGGCAAAATAATCAACTCACAGTTTTCCAAAAGCTTATTATTCATTTTCATTTAAATCTGTTTTAGGCCAAACAGTGGCTTATTCCTTATAGAATACCTAGTTGCACAAGTGGCATAGATTTAGTCGATCTTAAAGTATGCTTAATTTAATCAAAACACTTTATTGGATCATGTCCATCGACCATGTATACATTAAAAAAATGTGTAGAATTAAAATAGGGTTCATTAAGTATACATAAAGGCAGTGTGTGTTACCAAGAGGTTGTTGATGGGGAGAAAGACTGTGAGCAGTGACCCATGTTATGGTTCAAGACCACACGAAAGCATCCACCCACCAAAGATTTTGATGGAACCACTCATGGTGGTTGGACTGTTGAGCTATATTTGTCTACATCTCTTCCTTCTTGGATAAACAATAATTTAATTGAATGAAATTGTGTGTTTGCAACCTTTTAATGGTTGATGAAAAGGGGAATTCTGCCAAAATGCGCATGTGGATTTTGAAACAAAGAAGTGGATTCCATCCAATCCATTGATATGGGAAGCGACACCTCAATTAATGTAATGTGGAATCAGATTCTAATATTTGACTATGTATTGTTATTCCTGTCTCCACCCACCAATGTATAGGCTAGAATATTTTTTCTTGTCGCCCTTCTTTTTAATTTATATCTATATCTATACCTATATCTATATTATTAAAAGTGTGAAAGTTTTATTTGATTAAAACATTCTAATTTTTTAATTTGGTTCCTCTCTAATTGTAAGATCATAAATATAATTTGAGCAATCACTTTTTTTTTGTTCAAATGATTTCTCTCGTTAGGTTTTATATTTAAAGTATTAACTTCCATAGTCCCATTAACATTTATTGAATTCTGTCCTTGACTAAAATACCATATTTTTTAATTTGTTCTCTCTCTAATTGTGAGACACAAAATGTAATGTGAACTATTATGGTTTTTCTCATTAAGTTTTATATTAGGGTATTAACTCCCAATCTTTCATTGGATCATATATTAATTAACCATATTAAAGAAAAATACGTTTGACAAATAAGAATAATTTTTATAGACATAAAAATATAAAAAAATTTTGAAAACATATTATTTACTATCATCACCATCACAAAAATTGTCATAAAAATATAAAAAAATAAGAATAATTATTGTATATTTATCATATTAAACGAAAATAAGGGTGAAAAATAAGAATAATTTTAATAGATATAGAAATGTAAAAAATTATAAAAATATTTGGAAGCATATTGTTTATTATCATCATCATCATCATAAATTGTCATGTACAAAACATGTGCACATGCTTACTAGTTGTATAGACCATGAAAAAAATCTAGTTATCATATAAATATGATCTGTATAACAATATATTGGTAGTTTAAGCTCGGATTCATCCAACGTATGAAGGCTAGGCTGGGATTGATTGTCAATGGGTCAGGTCTATCTTATAGAACCGATTATGGGTCTGTTCCAATTAATAATTGAGTTACGATCAACTCTTGTTGTTTTGAATCTAATTAAGGGTTTGTGTTCGTTTCCTCTAAATTCTTATCTCTTAAGATGAATCTTTTAATTTTAAGAGAAAATTATTTATTTATTTCCTCTTAGCTCTTATCTCTTAAAGTGCAATCATACAACTTTTTGTTTTCCAATGATACCCTTAAAAAGACAAACGAAAAACTCTCATATATGGGATCAAAATGGATATTTGATAGCTTTCAAAATTCATAACAACATTCTCTGCATTCAGAGTTCAGAGGAAAGAAAAGTTCACCAATACCAGTATACCTCTTAATGTAGTGCTTGTTTGGCAAATCTTTTTCAGAAGATTTGTTACAATATCTAATAGTTAAAAGACAAGGTGAGCTTTTGCAAATAGATCTTGGAAGACCAAAGACTGTTTGGTTGAAATATTTTTCATAAATCTCATGAAAGACCATAAAAGCTAAAAGATTGTTTGGTAATGTGATGAAAATATGTGTTATGTATATATGAATGTTTTGTGTGTGTGTGCCAATAAACCTTTCATTTAACACATAAGACCCACATACATTTTCTAAGGTGGGCCCCATATACCATTGGTGGACATGTATGTGGGGCCCATATACATTTTACAAGGTGGGCCCAACATACCATTGGTGGGCATGCATGTGGGGTTCATGTGTGGACATGTATATGAGGCACACATTCATTTTACAAGGTGGGCCCAACACACCATTGGTGGACATGTATGTGGGACCCACATACATTTTACAAGGTGGGCTTGACATATCATTGGTAGACATGCATGTGGGGTCCATGTGTGGACATGTGTGTGGGGCCCAAATACATTTTTTCAAGGTGGGCCCCACATACCATTGGTGGACATGTATGTGGGATCCATGTGTGGACATGTATGTGGGATCCATGTGTGGACATGTATGTGGGGCCTACATACATTTTACAAGGTGGGCCCGACATACCATTGGTGGACGTGCATGTGGGGTCCATGTGTGGAAATGTATGTGGGGCCCACACACATTTTTCAAGGTGGGTTCCACATACCATTGGTGGACATGTATGTGCGGTCCATGTGTGGACATGGATGTGTGGCTCACATACATTTTACAAGGTGGGCCCCACATGCCATTGGTGGACATGCATGTGGGTTCATGTGTGGACATGTATGTAGGACTCATACATTTTTCAAGGTTGACCCTACATAGTACATAATGTGGGCCCCACATATCATTGGTAGGTCCCACTTACACATTCAATTAGTTTTTTTGTGAAAAGATAACCCATTTTTTCCTAAGCATGTGCATCGTGGCACACGTTGGAAGAAGATGAAGCACTAAAAGATTGTAAAAGCTTCATTTGAAGCTTCTTGAAAGAGCCCGAATTCGGGCTGCTAGCATCTTTTATGGGCTGGAGCTTTTTCCCAATAGATATTTCCATTGCTAAACGGGAAAAGCCCATAATTCAGACTTCTGGGCTTCTAAATAGCCCGAAGCCCGTGCGAAAAGACTTGCCAAACAGGGCCATAATTATTACACTTTCAAATGTCAGACTTTAGAACAAATGAACAGGCCCTAAGACCCATACCATTTATATAATTAATAATATATAAAATCCTTCATTTTTTTTTGTATTTTTTATAATTTATGTCTAAAGGGGAAGTTTTATAAATGGTATATAAATTAATTATATTAAAAACACATATTTTTAGACACAAAATAGTATTTTACTATTCGTTTTATTGAGGTCATTTTATCACTATGAAATTTTAAGTTGCTATTACCATTTCTAGTTACATGGCCCTTATTCATGTTTATTAGCTTCTGGTCCCCTATTCATTTTATTATAGTTTTTGGCCCCCCTCAAGAAAAAACCTAACTCCACCCTTGGTGCCAAGTATAATTAGGTTAAACTCAATTTTCCTAATTAATAATTGGTTCAATTTTGGATCTATCTTATAGTCATGATCAATAATTACAATGAGACTGGAACCAAATATGGATTGGTTGAAGCCAAGTTTGAGTTCAGGCCTTAGATAGTCATCCTACTCATCCCCACCATTGTGCAAGACGAATCGAAAAGGGCATCAAATGGTGTGAGTTGTGAAGTTCAACCTATTGAATAGATAAATTGGATTGTCCCACCAGCTTCTCAAATTAGTGATAACAACTTTTGTGACTCCTACTTATCACCCACAATTATGTTTTAAATGTCAAATCATAATCGCGATAAAAGTTGTCTTTACACATTCAAAACATCAAATTCAAATCAAAGCAGCAATATAAGTGATATTGTACAATAAAAGCTTGTACGTGGAAATATAAATCCAATGGGCAATATTTACCATCAAAAGTGTTCTTATGGTTTGCAAATTTGAGCTGGATGCAAATTTTTTACAGTTTAACCTTTGCATCTATTTGTTTGTAAATATGATTTGTACTCTTACTTGATACAAAATTTGTACTTTTATTTAATTTACACTCATTGGTAGTATAAATTTGGTATCCAAAAAACGATGTAAGATTTACATCCACTTCCTTCTATCTCACTCATTCATTGGCAATATAAATTGGGGGTTACATCGTCTTGCTTCTTATCTCACTCCTGAACAAAAAACCCTTTTCCCACCTCCATTTTCTATTATATAAGGTGGGGACAACACATTTTACTTCCTATTTTATTTCTGACAGACAAATAAGAATATAGACTCAACAAATAAGAATAAGACAAAATTAAATCTGAAATAAAAATAAACCAGAATTTAGACTCAACCTATTTGCACCAACACATTTACACCAATGCAAAAGAAATTTACACTGCAAACAAATTGAGCCCATATAACAAACCTAAGATTGGTTTCAACTAAATTGTGAGTCTATATTGGGTGTTGGATCTCTTTTGTAACATAACTTTCCATCTATCTAATGATTAGAATTTTTGTTTTGGTATTACATCACATCATAAGGGATTCAAGAGGTGGGGATTGAGCAGGGTGCACATTGGTCACTAACTTCACCATGGAGAGCCTTAAATCCCACACTTTCATTTTTCAAAATGCTATCATGTTGTGGGAGATTGATTGTTTCTATTAAATAGATATAGGACAACAATTTAGCCGTGTGGGTTATTAAAAAGAGGAAAATCACTATCTTCTTCAAAGTGGGTATTTGGCATGGTTGTGTTTTATGTCCATTGTGTTTCAACATAATTAGTACAACAATGTGAACTTTAAATTGTTTTAATTTATACTATTACCATAAAAAAGTTGTTGTAATTAGGGTGGTTTTTGGTAGTTTGAAATTCTCATGCATCAATTTTTGGGTCAGCAGTATGATCACTTGGTCCAAATGGAAGGTTCATTGTAATTAAAAAAATGGCCAAAAACCATTGTTGGGGTCAAATTGGTCAATGGTTTGATCGCCCAGGTCAGTGGGTTACTAACCAAGTCAATGGTTTTTAGCAAATGAATGATTCAAGGGTGAAACCGAATTAATTGCTTGGATGTTTTATGGGCCAAACGGTCTAGCCGTCTGGGTCAACGACTATTCAGAAATCATGGTTTTTCATTAATTCAATTGTACTAGGAGTGAAAGTAATTTTTTTTTTTGTTATGCTTTTGTTTTCATAGTGGGAGCAAAGTTTGCTTTTAGAAAAGGGAAACAAGCTTTACATTCAAAGTTAGTCAATGTAAACTAGGCATATTCTAATTTAAAGTTCATGTTTGTAACCATTACAACAAAATACAAATACAATTAATATTTATCAATTCAAAACCAAACCAAGTTTGCATTTATAACTTAGGCTTAATTTGGAAAGAGTACAAATACAAATTTATTCAATACAAATACAAGGTTTAGAAATACAATTTACAACGTTTTGAATTATACATATTTGTACTTGTACTCTTCTTGAGTGCAAAACCCGGTTTGTTGCATAAATACACCTCGATTCATATTTACTAACGTTTGGTAAAATAGTAAAAGAACCCCCAAAATCAAGGTAAATATGCAATCTTCTTAGGATTTCCCTCAATTTAGGGGTGTAAATGTACATACGTTTATTTTGAAGTAAAGTTGTGCTCTCTTTTTCAGAAATAGAATAATGGTTTACTCTCTTTTTTCATGCATTTATTCTCCATGGAACTCTTTAGTTGATTAGTGTCAATGGCTTCTTCCTATTTTGCTATCTCCCTTTCCGATGTCACTTAGCTTTTGGTATCAATGACTTTCTTCATCGACGATAACCTTGGACCATTTTTTGACTTGCTATCTTGACTTTGGACGGATGTGAAACAGAAATACGACATCAATGGTCACTTTGCTCCATTTGGCATGCTATCCTTCTTCTTCGCCTACCTCCACCATTGATAGAAAAGGAGGTACCACGATATTTTATAAGATCTTGGAAGGGATTAAAGATATAATGTTGGTCGAGCTGGTGGCAGGCCAAGATGGCCCAACACGATAGGGGTTGTGCCTGGCACGACATGGTTGCTATAGTATTGTGTCATACTTGGCATTGGACTTATTTATGGGCCGGGTTTGGGTTGGGCTTTCACTTTGTATTAACAGATTTTTCTAAGGCTCGAGTCTGAGCCTGGCCCGACCATTGGGCCTACAACTTGGGCCTGAGCCCGGCCCTCATAAAAAGCCCGAAGCTCAGGCCTGGGCCCGAATCCAAAATTTATCCCATGTTGTTACTATTGCTGAAGTGGCTGAATAGAGAGAGAGAGAGTGAGAAAGGAATTATAAAGAAAAAAAATAAAAAAATGTATATATTAAATTATAAATATAAATATTATATTATTTATATATTTATATAATATATAAAAATACATATTATGTATTTTATAAAATATATAATATTGAATCGGGCCGGGCCGGGATTTTTTGACAAATCCCGAGCCTGGCCCGTAACACAATCGGACTTACTATGTTAGGACTGACGTCAGACCTGCGGGCCTAATTACATGACCAAGCCCGACCGAAATGCGGGCCGGGCCATTGAGCTACCCAGCCCATGAACAAGCTTGGCATAATTCAGGAATCTAGGTCGTGCCAGCCTAGGCTGCGGAGGGGATAGAACTCCAAGCATGGCTTGCTAAGGCCCAAGGCCTAACACGACATGACGTGGATGGCATAGGTCTAGAAGGGATTGAACTTGTCATACAAACCGATTTTGGAAATCAATAGTATCATTACATCAAGTACTTGTATTGCTTCAATCTTTTTATATATATAATTGATTTTGGTCTTCTTGTTATTTTCATGTGTTTGGTTTTGTTTGGTCCATTGTCTTGCTGATTCTCACATCATCCCTAGACCCATCTCAATGGTACGGCCAGAGGTGTACTCCTATTGCCTTATATTCCAAAATACATCGGCTAATACAATGTATTTGTATATGTTTTTTGTGTTTCCATGCATCAAAGCTCTATACGAGTTAAATTAGACTTGTTCGCACTTGATCTACAGAACCAGAGTGATATTTTCTCATGGGTGCTTCTATTTATTAAACCACTAGTGGGACCCGTACGATGTACGGGATTTATTAAGCGAAAGCTAAATAATAAAAAGTATCATTTACTAAAATACTCCTTATAGTTTTTTGAATTTACTAAAATCTACCATATAGTTAGCATTTTACTAAAACACCATTTATAATTTGCAATAGATTTAATCAATCTTCCATAGTGTTGACCCTAATGTTCATTTAAATAAATTTAATCAAAAGAAAATAAAAATAAAAATACCATTTTTACCCTACAATAAGACATGAGCAACCACTCTATTGGCTATATTTGGTCAATTTTGTTTTTTTGTACAAAAAAAGTGTTAAGGGTATTTTTGGAATAAAAATCATGGGCCTAATGGCGAAATAAACACTCCTTAATGAAAGGTTGATTAAGTAAATAAGTTGTAAAATATGTGGAATTTTTTAGTAAAATGAAAACTATAAGGTAGGTTTAAGTAAATATGTAAAACTATAGGTGCGTTCTAGTAAATGACCCTAATAGAAACACATAAGAATATACAATTGTTTTATATTTTCAACTTTTTAAATAAATAATAATTATTCAAATTTTATATACTACTTTTAATAAATTTTCTATAATACAAAAATAACAATAATTAATTTCAGTTAGGTTTATTCATCGAACTGATGAAACCGACCAACTCGATCAACTCGACTCGAGTTGGTTGGTTTTCTAGCATTTTAGGTTGGCTTTGGTTCAAAAATTTTCCAATTCGACCAAGTTGGATCAGTTTCACATTGGCCATTTGTAAATCCACCAAAATCGAATGACCTAACCATGGATATATATTAAAAATTTATATTTTAAATATAAATTTTAATATAGAAAAGTGGAAAACCTCTCATATTTCTTAGTCTAAAATGCTTTATATCATAAATCTATTTTTTAATAATTGCATTGTAATTTTTAAAAATTTATTTGATTTTTAAGTTTAAATCTTTGAACTGACTAATTAAACCAAAAAATCGACCCAAACTGATACAATTTGAGTGGGTCGATTTTCACAAAAGGTCAGTCGGTTTCAGCTGACCAACTCCCCCACTTGATCAGGTCAATTTGGGTGGCCAAATAGTCCACAACCGAACTGAACCAACTCATGAACTCTCATAATTTCAGATAAATTAATAGTCTTATCTCTGATAAATAAGAATAATTTAATTTTTGATAATTATTGAAAATTTATAGCGAGAATACATAATTATTGAAAATATATTGATAATGAAAAATACAATAAGTACTAAAAATATATTAACTTAGTCAATAAATAGTATAATCTCTAATAAATATTAATCAATAAGTTATAACAAAAATAAAATAAGTACAATAAGTTAAATTTAAAAATTTCAATAATAGTAGTTTAATCTCCATATGTAAAATATTTAAATTTTAAAAATATTATTTATTTATTGAATTTAATTATCTATAAAATCATAATTTATACTATTATTATATAATTTCATTATTAATTTTGTAATATATTAAATTATTATTAATTTCAATATTATATTTTAATTATTTTTCTACTTTGAAGATTTTTTTTTTAAATTTATTACATAATTTCGTTATTTTAACTATTTAAAATCTATTTATGATAAATATTTAGTTATTTAAATATTTAAATAATCTATAAAACATTTAAAATTTTGTTATTTGAATTTTATTTATTTAAAGCTATTACATATTATTAAATATTTGAAAAAAATTTAAAATGATAAGCCAAAAAAAATGTGATTTAAATTGGTAGTACATAGTTTCGTGGATAAAGGGTTCAAGACTTCAACATACACATCTATATCCAAAGAAGTGCAAGATAGGTTCAAACAATGTTTTAAAAACCGACATAGAGGCCAAGCCATTTTTGCCTCTGAGTCAGGTCACCGATTCAACCATTTGGGTTGAATAGGTCAAATTGTGCCACATATTATTTTATCATAAAAAATGTATATTTATTTCTGATATATAATATATGCATATATAAATATTATTTTATGTTTAATTTTTTATCTATAAAATCGTCAAAATTTACAATTTAAGGCCCGAAAAAGTTTTTTTTTGGTGAAAATAGCAGGGTAAGGCACCTTGGAATACATGGATCTCAAAAGGTTACCCAAAATAAAAAATATCACCCCTAATTAGATATTGGAGTTAAAAGTTATGGCCTTTGGAAATTTGCACATACAATGGGTTGAATCGCCTAGGCTTCTAAATACCCCACTGTGTGTAACTTGTAACCTGGTAACCAGATTAAATAGGTCAATGGTTGAATCGCCTAGGTCAGATGGTTTTACCAACTCAACGTTTTTTTTTACCAAACAATGGATTTCAAAAGAATTGGACCCAAAATCAAGGCCATGTGATGATTTGAATGGCTCAATTGGTTGAGTAAACGGTGAGTTGTAAACATTAGGTTCTACATAGATATGAGTACTCCAAACATAAAGAGTCAAATGAGAACATTAAAGTATCAAGAGGCAAAAAGTTATTGGGCACGAGTGGCTTTGGATGGAATGAATCTCAAAATCAAGTTGAAGCTAATTCAGTTGTATGGGAGGAATATACCTAGGTACTTGATTTAATTATATATAGAGTGAGCAATTGAACATACAATGTAAGCCAAGTTAGTGATGATGGCTTTTATAATGCAATAAAACCCACAAGCAATGAATATAAAAGATTATATGCTAGAAATATATGATGAAATGCAAGTTGTATTAGGGAACGACTAGGCTACGGGTGAGGATTTTAAAGTTGGTATAGATCCAATCAATGAGGTGGTTAATGAGTATGGCATAGGGATGGCAATGGGGTAGGTTAAGGGAGAGTTTTGCAAATTCTAGACCCTATCCGCCCCCCTAAACCTCTCAACCCGTACCCACCCCAAAACCCGTAGTGGGTTGGATTTTGAAAATCAAAACCTTTTCCACACATGAAAATGCAAAACTCTCTCCAACCCTACCCTCCCTGCATTCAAGAATAGGGCGAGTTGGGCTTAGAACCCACATCTAATTTGCTATTATTCAAAATATTATTAAAATATTCAAAATATTATTAAACTATCAATTATCCTTCACATAAATATTCAAAATATTATTAAAATTCAACACCTGATACATAAAATTTATATTCTTTCCAATAATATGCGAGTCGGGGAGGGTTGGATTTAGCCTAATACCATACCCTACTTGTACTCATAGGGGTTGTAGAATCCTAAAACTCATCCTAGCTTCAAGCAAAAAAAAAAAAAAAACAATACCCCATTAGTGCCGGTAACCATCGAGCATCCCTAGTATGACAGTACTGTTAAGGTTGGCAATGATGCCTGACTCTTGTATCCTATACACCCAATCTAAATGATAGTGCCTATCCGAATCACCAAATTGAGGTAGTGTAGTGCCTCATTCAAGTTCCAGAAAGGGAGTCTATGGCATAAAGAAGAAACTTTATGAGGATTTCATAGATGTAATCGATCGTATGAATGAAAGCATGAAACAAACTGCATTTGTCTTGATAGTCCAATCTGATTAGGATTTTTTGAACCTCTTGGGGAATGAGGTGATGTCATTGAAAGGATTTGACCATAAGGTACTCGATGTTGTGTTTGGGTACTTGAGTGAACATGAGAAAGAAAGAGGCAAAACTTTTCTTGGCAAGATAAAAGCTTTACAAATGAGATGGTGATTAAACCATCACATTCAACACTTCGACCATATATGATTAGAGGTCTTATTGGACTTGTTGGGGTATTCATAAAGGGGGAAATAAATAGCCACTAATGAAGATGTCTAACAATCTAGCATTAGTAGACCATGTCTAGGTGTTCCTAAATTGGTCTTTAGTAGATTTTATAGAAACTACTTCTTAACTATGTCTTATTTTTATATACACTTTACAACATTATTTTCAATTTGCTCTCTAAGTATAGGTATGATGATCTATCAAACAAAAGAAAAAACCAATATATGTATATGATGATATCCACACAAGGATATTACTTTTTTTGTTTAACAAGGATACAATTATTACCATTGTGGGTTTGGTTTCATAAGTTAATACGTTTGATTTGAATTGAGGCACCAATAATTTGTATCACTAAAGGTGTTGATACAAGATTGTTTGTTAACTTGGTTTTTAGGATCTCTTGGTATATGTTTGCCTTTTCTGTTACCACTGACTTGGATTTACAACTTATTGATTAACTGATATACTAACAACTTATTACCTAGACAAGATAACATGTTTGGTTTGAAGTTACCAATAACCCAGGCCACCAGATTAATTTGATACTAGATTGTTTGTTATACGAGTTATTAGGAAAAGCTTTATAGAGGGTTGGTTTTGATGTTACCATTGAATCATAAGAACAACTTCTTGTTTCTTGTGTTAGGCTAACACTTTGTTAGTTGAAAATGAGAATAGGGTTGATCGTTTTTTTCTTTAATTGGTAAAGAGTTTATGAAGTTGATGTGAGAATTGATCATGTTCATAAGGTTGATCATTTCAATTGGTATAGAACTGATTGAATGTGATTGTTCTTAGGGTGAAACTTTTACCATTTGATAGACATTTTTTATTGGTTGATTAACACTTGGGAATAGGAAGAAAGAAGCAACAATTCAAGTGAAAGATGACTTGCAAGGTAGATCTTATATAGTCTTCCACTTATGGATTAGTCAACTTCATTATGGCTTCTTGCTATTACTCTATGCAGCTTATTTCATATAGAGCACGTTTCTAAGTCATATTGATTAAATTAGATATATGAGCCTTAAATTTTAATTTGCCATGGTTCATGGGCTAGATCAAAACTATTTTTAGCAAACTAAGTTGGAGAGAAATTGTTTCAGGAGTAACTCAAGTTTAGATCAAGGAGTATTTAGACCTTAGTTTTTAGGGACCTAAAGATGGAAAAAAGTTCAATTTTAGTAGTATAACTTTGGCTTCAGAAGATGGGTCCCAACAAAAAGATCTCCAACACCTAAATTAGAGTAACATCGGATCTTTTTGAAGCATTTGATCTTCAAAATATTGGACCATCCAAATTGAAAAAGCCAATAGTTGAAATGTGATTGTTCTTGATATTTTTCTCTCCATTTAACTTGGAGTAGACATGAGAATTGTATATTTGTCATTTATTTTTGGAGCATTTAATTGGTTGTTAACAGGTTATTAACAACTTATATAATTGTCTATTTTGTAGGTTTTTAACATGTTATTATAACTGCTTATTAGTGGGGCTGAACATGTTATATTATTGCCTATTAGTAAGTTATTAATAGGTTACATAATTACTTTGTTAGCAAGTTATTAGTAATATGTTATACACACACATAACGATAATTTTTTTTTTGGTTGCAAAGAATAATAATTTCTAGTGCTTGAACTTGTTTTGTCAACTAATCAGTTGAAAGAAGGCTAGTATAATGGATAATTGCATGTTAGCATGTTAAACAGGTTATACAATTGCCTAATATCATGTAATTAACAGTCAAAATTTTTCTGTTGCAAAGAATAATATTTCTAGTGCTTGAACTTGTTTTATCAACTAATCAACTAAGGGAAGGCTAATATCATGGATCCTGGTTCAAATGGTCAATTATGATAATCCAAAATATGGTGAGAAGGCTAATATCATAAATCCTAGTTCAAACTGTCGATTATGGGAATCCAAAGTATGGTGAGAAGGCTAATATCATGCATCCCAATTCAAATGATCGATTATGGGAACCTAAAATATGGTTACATAATGTTGGGACTTTAATAGTGCAATATAGCAAAAAATTATTAGAAAATGCATCAAGAGGTATGGTGTGGCCCAAATCAATGTGGCAGTAGGGTTCAATGGTCAAAATTACACCACATTTCAAAGAGACCACACTACTCAACATCCCTTAGGATGCCAACACTCAAGAAAGGTCTTCCTTTTTTAACTCTTTAGTTTTCTATGTATAACATCAAAGGTTCATGGTTGCAAATACCCTTTCCTCATTTATTAAACCTTAAAAAAGTGATTCATTAAACATTTCCACCTGAAATTTGAGGCACACTATTGCATTATCACTTTTGTGTGAACATTTGCAAATGCATTTTATGGCTTTGTTTAAATATAAATTCTTATGTGCCTAGCAAATTCATACAACTCAACAATCATAAAACATAACCATGGCAAACACCTAGAACAAATGAAAGTAAGGTTAGTTACTTTCTATATTTAGAAGCAACTTCGGGGGTGTTCTGCAATGTAGATGATAAATTAGTGGGTGTGGATTGATCCATGCCACACTTTATGGCAGGGACCAATCCACACCACACTAGCATAAAATTATGTGGATTGAAATTGTCTATACTCATAGGGGCATTCTGCAGGTGTAGTGTGGATTTGTCCACACCAAACATATTGGTTCCATTCATCTCATGTACAATTTGTGAGATAATCTATACAATCGATCATGTAGAGATGCAAACAGATTTGATTGGATCGGGTTCGAATCAAGGTATATCCAAATTTAATCTAATAGCAGAATACAAATGGTGATTCAAATTCAAATCCATTAAGGATGTCATATATATGAGTCTAATTCGATCCAATTCAAATTATGAAAAAATTTAATAAATTATTAAAAGAAAAAACAAAAAATATAAGTATTTTTCAACTATTTTCATCATATATATATTAATATATACATATTTTTTTTTATAAAAAATTTACAAAAAATGCAATATAAACCTATTTATAAATAAATATATTAATATATATGTTTATAAATATATACATATATAGGTCAGATTGGATCGGATCCTGTCGAATCAGATATCGGTGATTTGAATTCCAATTGGATCTGATCCAAAAATCCGACAAAGGATTATCTGAATCTTAAAAACATAGGACTGAATTCGGATTGAATGAGCTGATCCATTTTAACCCACGATCATGAATGAAAAAAGCCACAATTTAAGCCAAAAATAATTTGGAATAATAATATAAAATAATAATGGATAAATTAAGACACCAATGCGTAATTACTAATAAATATATTTATCATTATAATGTTATCTTTAGCAATAAGTAATTTAAAAAATAATTTCAATATAAATTAAAATATATTAAAAGATTAAATAAAATGAGGGTAATTACACTAAACGCTTTCTACAAATTGTCCACACCATAGGGGTCTAGAATCGGAATTGGAATGGGCTTTTCCGATTCCAACTGTTTGGTTGGGTGGAATCGGAATCCTATTCCCATTCCTGCTGGAATGGCTATTCCCTCCCCCTTCCTTGGGAATGAAATCTCATTCCTGCTAATTCTAATTCCCATTTCCATTCCTGTCTGAACCAAATAGATTGTAGGAATGGATCATTCCCATTCTGATTCCAACTATAAACCAAATGGATCCTTAATATACTTTGATTGAGCTATTAAATCAACGTTTCTGAGAAGCTAGTTTTAGTAGCTTCTTCAATGCCGCTTAGCCAATGCAACGCAGCTCAATCAAAGCTGAAACCCTCCCAAACGGGTTCATAATGGTCTGAATTGCATATGGGATGGAAAATTTTTAAGCTTTTTGTTTGATATAAAAGAAGAGAGAAACATAAGCTGAAAAGTGAAAAGCTATGCAAAACATAGGCTTAGGGACTTGGGTCAGTTTCCAGTGGGATATTAAGCCCGAGCCGGGCCCAAATTGGGAGCTGAGTTACGAGTTGCGCGACACGGTGTTTTGCGTGGGCGCACGCCGCGGACGAAACTGAAAAGTGAAAAGCTATCCAAATCCTGTTTTTTTGAAAAACTAGAAGGCTGTCTGGTAAACAAACGTTCAAAAAATTCAAAGTTTGAAATAAGCGGGCAAGAAGAGGGGTTCGTGCCAGTTAACCCCTTGTGGGAAAAAAAATGAGTAAAATAATCCCTCACTTTTTTGAATTTTGAAAAAACCCACATAAGTAAGCGCACGCACTTGTACGCGCGGCTCCTCTCTTCTCAACCCTCAACAACTGAGAAGCTTCTCCCCAATCCCCATCTATCTTCTTATTTGTTAGATCAATCTTCTCTCTCTCTCTCTCTCTCTCTCTCTCTCTCTCTCCCTGAATTTCTCTTTTGAGTTTTTACTTAGAACCCATGTTCAGAAATTGTCAATAGAAGATCTGATATATCCTTATATCTCAGTTTTCTCTCCCCAAATTCCACATTCACGAGTTACATGTAAGCTCTCTCCCTCCCTCTCTCTATACTTCTGGTTTCTCTGTATTATGTCTTTCAAAGGTGATGGGAGTCTTCATTTCATTATATGATTTTGTTATACTGTGTCTGTGCCGACTTCTATTATTAACTTCAGTATTTCTACTAGGCTTTGTTCGTTATCCAGGTTCTTTTGAATATAAAATCCCAGTTTTTCTCACCTTTCTCTATGTCTACTAATTGAAGAGCATTCCCCAATTCTTTCCTTAGCATAATCTCAAATGGGTACGTTTCAGTTTTCTGTTTATGGTGGTACAAGATCAATTCACCTAGGTTCTGTTTACGGGTTCTCAGAATTTTTCTTCTTCTCACTGATTTTCAATTTTTGAATTTGGATTTCATAGGCAGTGAGATATTTATGCATTACTCCGATTGATTTGTGCCCTTTTCTTCAATTTCAGTTGTTTATCAGTACGCGTTCAACTGCATCTTGAAAGAATGAACGCTCTTCCAGATGCCATTGTTCAATACATTTTATCCCACATGAGGAACGCCAGGGATGTGGCGAGCTGTACTTGTGTATCTAAGCGATTTAAGGAGTCAATGCCATTGATCCGGAGCCTCTACTTCCCCCGCAATTCCTTTGATGACAATAACAGCGGAGCAGATCCTGACACTGTTGTGAGCCGAATGGTCTCATCGATCGTCTGGTTAGAAGAGCTCGTAGTCTACTGCCCATTCTCCAGTGCAGGCCTTGCTTCATGGCTATCGAGCGCAGGCCGGTCCCTTCGGCATCTGGAGCTCCGCATGGACAATCTTACTGAAAAGCAGTCTCGGAATGAGACCCTATCAAAATTGGATTGCATCGGTTATGCAACAGTCTTGGAGTCGCTCAAGCTCTGGGGTGTGATCATGGTGAATTCCCCCAAATGGGGTTTATTCAAGAACCTCCGGACTCTCGAAATAGTTGGGGCGAGGTTGGATGACAGAGCTCTTTCTGACGCATTTCGGGCATGCCCAAATTTGACAAATCTGTCACTGCTCGGTTGTGATGGATTGAGGTCGGTTTCAGTCCAATTGCAGCAGCTGGAGCAGTGTAGGCTCGATTTCTATGGCTTGGGAAACTGCTCCCTCACTGTCAGCTGCCCGAAAATTCAATTGCTTGAAATCCAAGGTTGCAGCTGGATTCGAGTAGACCAAACCTCTTGCTTGAGGAATCTCTCAATCTCCAACAGTGCAGGTAGCTTTCTCTTCAGAACTTCTCCTTGCCTTGGCCATTACAGAAAGTAGAGCTTGAAACTTAAATTTTGGTAAATGCCTTTCAGGTAGAGTTTACAAGGTGGATTTCGGGAGGCTCGGAGCTCTGGAGTTCTTGTCCATCAAAGGTGTTCAATGGTGTTGGGACGCAGTGAGCACCATCCTCCAATGTGCAAGTGAGGTGAAGCACCTGGTTATGAAGGTCGAGTTCACCGGGGATTTTGAAGCTTTACTACCGTTCCCGGAGGTTGATTTGGTTGATTTCTTTAACAGCCATCCCAAGCTGCAAACTTTCGAAATCCACGGAGCCATGTTTGCTGCTTTGTGCCAGAAGAACAGCTTAAAGAGTGTGAGTTTATATCATGGACAACATTGAAGTTACTCTGTCCTAAGGAGGATTCGAGAATTAATATATTAAATGCATTCTTTTGCAGGTGGATTCGAAGTTCGTTATTCCATCCTTGGAAGAGGTGGTAATCACAGTGAGGTCGCCTCTGAATGCCGAGCAAAAGATGAGTACCTTAGAGTCATTGCTCAAGTACGGAAAGAACCTGCGAAGGATGGTGATAAGGATTCTTCAGATGAAGAACTGCCATAACAGTGCAGATGATTTCTTTGAAGAGATTTGTAGGTTCAGATACTTGAACCACAAAGTTGTTCGGATTGAATAAGAATGTTGCAGAGGAATCTCTCTCCCCCCAATTAACTTCTAATTCAAACTTCTCTTGTTACCAGCCATTGCAGCTTGTGACATTCAACCATTTCGATTCAATGAGAATAGCCCCATCATGATTCTTTTTACTTTTATTATTGTGGGTTCTTCTCTAATCCTTCAAATTGCAGTTTTATGTTAACCCATTTGTAGACAAGATTGACCACCTTGACATTGTGATCCTTAGTTAGATTAATGATCTCTTAGTTTTTCTTTTAATCTTGCTTTTAGAATATTGATCAAGTTATAAAAAGTTAGCTATTGTGATTGGAGCTCAAGAGCTATCTACCGTGGACAGGTTGAGACGTTGAGTACTAACCCAAAATTCACCATCATAAGTCGAACATCTAGCTGACAGTTCCAAGTTCCAAACCAAGGAAAATTTTTGAAGTTGGAAAAGAAAGATCTCTGGTTATACTGCTTTTGCACTGTTTGGGAATTTTGAAGCAGAGGCTAGAGCTTGTTCAAAATTCTAATTAATGGCACGAGACAGTTTTGGGGAGTTTCTTTTATGGCAATTCCAAACCTTCTTGATTGCGCCTTGGGGTCTTGATTCTCTATGCAAATGATGTCTGAAATCTGAAGATGGCTCATACCTTTGAAGAATGGCGGCTGATGCCAATTATCTTTCCATTATATCTATCTTACAGTCTCTGATTATATCAATGGACGAGCTTTTCTTAAGGCGGTCATAGCCTCATAGTCTCCAACCAATCCTTACTGTTCTAGTGTTTGGCCCCGACTAAAGTCTCAAATGGTTCACCACTGTTTTAGGTGCCATAACCATCATGGATCGCCGACTAAACAATAATCTTTTTTGAGGTCTCTCTCAAGTCTCAACTGCCGTCACCAATCAACAAGTCTCCTACTGATAGAATATAATAGTTGACCCGGTTCGGGCCGGTCAAATTAGTTCATAGTTGCCAAACTGGTTCAAAGTTCTAAGTGTTACTGCTCTTCTTTGATTTTTGGCCCACTGAGGGAGGTCCATCTGATTTCATTTCAGCCCATGGTGTCTATTGGTGCCTCTCAAGGCATGATTATGGCCTATGTGTGCCCGTTTAAAAAACAAAACAAAAAAGGTCCATTGAGGCATTCGTTGACCTGATGTGGTCTTTATTGGCCCTTGTTGGCCCATGGTGCCCATCTTTGATTCTAGCCTATGAAGGCTTCCTTCTCTTCAACAAAGCAGTGGATCCTTATCAACATCATTGCAACTTGTTATCACCAAATTGCCACATCATTATTACACAACAAGCTTGAGCTTTGGCCCCATCGTAATATTGTAGCAGTTTTGTCAAACACATGAAGATCATTGCTCCCCATGTGTTTGACGGGGTGCGTTAGGGAGTTGAGATAAGAATGGGACCCTTAGAGAGAGAGAGAGAATTTTTTTATTTTTATTTTTACTTTTTGTATTTGGTGATACACACACCACACTAATAACCCCTCCCCAAGGTGGTTACAACTTACAAGAATGGAATCCACGTCTATGCTGGAGCGAATCAGCTAACATACCAACTGGCTCAGTTGCTGATAGAGTTTAGTTGAGTTAGGATTCCTATTTGTGTATTTTCCATATTAAATTAATGCTTTCTTTATAGTATTTTATGATATTTCACAAGCACCAATAGATTCATTAATTATGCCATTCATCCATCATGAATTCCTTTAGAACCCAATAGGGTTTGGTCTTCAAAAACCCTAGAAAAATATTGAGATAGAAAATTGAACAAGAGAACCAGAAACAATGAAGTTCTTATTCTTTCAAGCTTTGGTTTGGTTTGCCATGGTATTAGAGCTGTGATGATTAGGCTTTGCTTTTCTATTGCTCTCTCGTTGGATTTTGGCTCCTCCTCTGCACGTCTGAGAATTTTTTTCCCTAATCTACTCACCTATTTTTCTCATTGTTGTCATACTGTTTTGGCATGGCAGATCAAGATCCAAGTTGCCTTATTTTCCTACATCTCCCTCTGATAACCCAGGGGGATCTTAGTTTCATGTCCATTAATGGGGGATAACTACTCCACATGGCAACGAGACATGCAGAATTACAAGCGAAAAACAAGTAAGGCTTCATTGATTTGATAGTTCCACAACCTGATCCTGGTTCGACTGAGGAATGATTGTGGTCTAAGTGTAATTCCGTGGTCATTTCTTGGATATTGAACTTTCTTACTCGAAAGCTACGCAAAATTTTGCTTACTCTAAATTTGTTTTTCTTAGAGCAATGTGCCAGGAATCTATGAATTGAAACGAGACCTCTCCTTGCATTAAGGACATCTCTCAATGACTTCCTATTTCACCAAACTAAAGGGGATTTGGGACGAGATTGCAATTCTTGCACTAGTTCCTAAATGTACTTGTGGTGCTACTAAAGAAATACTTTCTGATCAAGAAAGAGATAGATTCAACTGGCCTTAATGATATCGATGGTCTAAATAGTGTCTGCTTAAGCATCCTCACCTTTGATCTTCTTTCTAGCATGTATTGTGCTTATACCTTAGTCATCCAAGAGGAAAAGCATCAGACCTTGCATTTGTAGAAATATTCTTTGGCTCTAGAAGCGGTGCCTTTAACACATTTGTTCAACGATCGTCTAATCGTGGCAATCAAAAATCAAAATTTAGGTGTGATCATTTGTAAGAATCAAGTTCACACCAAAAACCGTTACTACAAATTAATTGGATATTTAGAAGGTTAGGAAAAAGGTTAGTCCAGAAAATCCACGATCATTCATCCTCAATGATGGAGGCCCATCATAAGGCCCATCTCACCCTACGGGCGGCAGCTCCTAGGATAAGGGTAAGTCAAGATAAGGTCTAAGAAAAATAAGGCAAGACTTCCAAGATTAGCAAGAAATCAAGATCAAAATTATCAAAACTCCAATCAAGATCCAACAAAGACTCCAAGAAGCATTAAGAATTCCAAGACTTCCAGATTCATGCATAAGGAGAGCCAAGGAGATTGGACGGTGGAAGATCAAGCCCAAGAATTCCAAGAAAATTCGACCTTATCAAGACAGCCCAAGAAGATCAAGATCAAGATCAAGATTAAGATTCATATTCTTTCCTAGTTACTTTACAACTTCCAAGATGTACTATAAATATTGGTTATTTCCAGTTAATAGACACTTCATAATTTCATACTTTCTTCAAGTTCTCTTCTTCCAATTTTCGCCACCTTTTCTCTCTCCTAGAGAATTCGGTGTTATTCGCTAGAAGCTAGCGCTCGCCCGGTGCTTGCATAGCCAACCCGGTTTTCCATTACTTCTACGTTGCGTCAGGTGGTATTAGAGCAGGGAATTTGCCCAATCATGTCCAACCCAGACGGTAGCAGTCGCAATCCACCCCGTGACGGAGATCAGGGGTTTCCAGCTGTTTGGAGAGCAATCGAAGAATAACGTACGACCACACGTAACATCGAGCAACAGTTGGCAGAGATGGCTAAACAACTGCGAACCTTGTTACGGGAGGTCGCTCCACGGAACCGGGAACATCCACAGCAAATTGAGGGAGACGACCACGACAGACCACCCGTCCATACTGCGTTCCGACGACCAGTCCTGGATGACGACAGTGATGATGATCTAGAATTTGGTGGTGCTCCAGTTCTTCCCGACAACGACAGAAATGACAGAAATTGGCATAACCAAGGTAATTTCAATCCCCGTAGGAATAATGATGAATTCAAACTTAAAGTAGATATTCCTACATTTAGTGGAGATCTTGGCATAGAAGGACTTCTGGATTGGATCACAAAAGATAGATTCTTTGATTACATGGAAATACCAGAGGAACGAAGGGTGAAATTGGTAGCTTTCCGATTAAAGGGAGGCACATCTGTTTGGTGGGAACGAATGAGAGAGACTCGAATTAGAGAAGGAAGGGGTCCTGTTCGAACCTGGAGGCGCATGAAACAATTAATCAGAGGTAGATTTTTACCTCCTGACTATGAACAATATATGTTTGAATCTTATGAACGGTGTGCGCAGCAGGGTTCACGTAGTGTTAATGAGTACACATCAGAATTTTTAAGATTAGTAGAAAGAAACCAGTTGTCTGAAAGTGATAATCAGTAGGCAGCCCGTTATCTGCGCGGGTTGAGACCGTCCATCAGGGACAAAATTGGTGTACAAATGGTTCTTAGTGTGTAGGAAGCAAGGAACCTAGCCTTGAAAGCAGAATTAATGTTCCAAGACAAGGCACGCAGTGATAATTACCGCCGATACAGCGAGAGCGACAACAGATCGGCAACTGTCGACAAGAACAAATCAGTCCCGACAGTGCAACCCTCTCACCCGACAAGAACAAGTAACGCTGGTAAGGCTACTACATGAGGACATACTCGAGGTAATCCTTCCAACCCTCCTAAACCCAATAACCCTTATGCAAGACCTACTCTTATTAAATGTTTTAAATGTAATGAGGTGGGACATAGGTCCAGTGACTGTCCCAAGAGGAAGGCAATTAATATGGTAGAAAGGGAGGAGGAAGAAGATATCGAGGAGGAAGTATACTGTGGGCCTGATGGGGAGGATGAAGAGGGTCCATGTGAACATGAGGAGTATACTTGTGTGGTCAGAAAATTAATGTTGTCCCAGAAAAATAAGGATACTTCTCAAAGGCACAGATTATTTCGTACCAGATGTACTGTCAAGGGAAAATTATTTAATTTAATTATTGATAGTGACAGTCAAGAAAATATTATTTGTAGGGATGTCATCCAACAATTACAGCTGATTCCTGAAAAATATCCCAACCCATACACAATTGGGTGGATCAAAGAAAGAAGCGGCGTACGAGTGGAAGAACGCTGCAAGGTACCTTTTTCTATTGGTAAGTACCATGTTGAAGTATATTGTGATATTGTAGATATGGATGCTTGCCATATTTTGTTAGGGAGACTTTGGTAGTTTGATACAAATGCAAGACACATGGGTTGGAAGAATACCTATCAACTTGAAAAAGAGGGTACACGTTATACTTTGTTACCCATAGCTGAAAAAAATATTACAAATGCTACAAAAACACATGAGAAGAATTTCCTTACCATCACCCATCATCATGTTGAATTTGTTAAAGAATGTAAAGATACTCATGAAATACTTTTGCTAGTATTAAATGAGAAGATATTAATGATGAAAATAAAATCCCTGCTGAAGGACAGGGACTACTGGATGAATTCAATGATGTAGTTCCAGGGGATTTACCAAATGAACTCCCTCCAATGAGAGACATACAACACCATATTGATTTTATTCCAGGTGCCAGTCTACCTAACCTCCCACATTACAGGATGAGTCCTAAGGAGAATGAAATCTTACGGGAAAAGGTAGAAGAATTATTGGAAAAGGGACACATTCAAATCAGCATGAGTCCTTGTGCGGTACCTGCCTTACTTACACCTAAGAAGGATGGCAGTTGGAGAATGTGTGTCGACAATAGAGCCATTAACAAGATTACTATTGGGTACAAATTTCCCATTCCTAGGCTCGATGACATGTTGGACCAACTGAACGGAACTATAGTTTTCTCAAAAATAGATATCAGGAGTGGATATCATCAAATTAGGATCCGTCCCGGAGATGAATGGAAAACAACATTCAAGACTAGAGATGGCTTGTTCGAGTGGTTAGTCATGCCCTTTGGACTAACCAACGCACCCAGCACATTCATGAGGCTGATGAACCAGGTATTGTGCCCCTTCATTGGTAAATTTGTGGTAGTTTATTTTGATGATATTTTGATATATAGCAAATCTATCACTGAGCATGTGAGACATATTTGGGAGGTCCTGAAAACATTGAGGGAAAATAAATTATATGCTAATTTGAAGAAATGCATCTTTATGAATGATAATTTATTATTCTTGGGATTTATTATAAGCAATGATGGTGTGAAAGTAGATGAAGAAAAAGTGAAAGCCATTAGGGAGTGGCCGACCCCATCCACTGTCACAGATGTCAGGCGATTTCATGGGTTGGCAATCTTCTATAGGCGCTTTATTAAGAATTTTAGTAGTATCATGGCTCCCATTACTGAATGTTTGAAAAAGGGTAAATTTCAATGGGGAGAAGAACAAGAGCAAAGTTTTGCTCTCATAAAAGAAAAATTATGTACTGCTCCTGTTCTTACCTTGCCAGATTTTAATAAATTATTTGAAGTTGAATGTGATGCCAGTGGAGTTGGCATAGGGGCTGTATTGTCCCAAGAGAAGAGACCCATTGCTTTTTTCAATGAAAAATTATGTGAAGCCAGGAGAAAGTGGTCTACTTATGACAAGGAGTTTTATGCTGTGGTTAGAGCCCTGAAGACTTGGAAACACTATTTAATTGCAAAAGAATTCGTTCCCTACACTGACCACCAGGCCCTAAAATATCTTAGTGGGCAAAAGCAATTAAGAAGTGATTTACATGCTAGATGGTCTGCTTTCCTAGACAAGTTCCCATATAAAATTGTGTATAAGACAAGATAGCAAAATAAAGTGGCTGATGCACTTAGCAGGCATGTAGCCCTCATCAAGACCCTCAGTGTTGAGATTGTGGGGTTTGAGTGCCTAAAAGACCTATATGCCCATGATGAAGACTTCCAACAGATATGGGAGAAATGCGTGAATAAACAGTCAGCAGAGGACTTTTTTATTTATGATGGGTTCCTTATGAAAGGGGAACAACTGTGTATCCCTTGCACCTCCCTCCGTGAAAAGATCATCTGGGATTTGCATGGGGGAAGATTAGCATGACACTTGGAAAGGGATAAAACAGTAGAAGCAGTTAAGGGGCGATATTACTGGTCGAAATTAAGAAGGGACGTGTCTACCATTGTAAGCAGGTGCTATGTTTGTCAGACAGCTAAGGGACAAACCCAGAACACAGGTCTCTACATGCCTCTACCCGTTCCTACTGCTATATGGGAAGACTTGTCCATGGATTTTGTGCTAGGCCTGCCAAAGACCCAGAGGAACATGGACTCCGTCTTCGTGGTGGTGGATAGATTCTCAAAAATGTCTCACTTCCTCCCATGCAAGAAAACAACAGATGCATCCGCAACAGCCAAATTATTTTTTAGGGAGATTGTCCGCTTGCATGGGGTACCCAAGACCATCACATCAGATCGTGACACACGGTTCCTCAGTCACTTTTGGATGACCCTGTGGAGGTTGTTTGATTCATCACTTAATTTCAACAGTACAGCCCATCCGCAGACAGATGGACAGACAGAAATGGTAAATCGGACCTTAGGGAATTTAATTTGAAGCATATGTCGGGAGAGGCCAAAACAGTGGGACTTCACCATAGCCCAGGCTGAGTTCGCCTACAACAATGCAGTGCACAGTTCTACAAGCAGATCCCCATTCTCCATCGTGTACATGAATGTCCCTAACCATGCACTAGATTTAGTGAAGCTACCCAGAGTACCCAACGCCAGTATCTCAGCAGAATAGATGGCAGAACAGATCCTGTCCGTCCAAGAGGCACTGAAGCAGAAGGTAGAGCAAACCAACGCGAAATACTAGATGGCAGAAGACAAGCGTCGCCGGCCTCAAGTGTTTGATGTAGGTGACGAGGTTATGGTCTTCCTATGGAAGGAAAGAATCCCCGTAGGTAGTTACAACAAGTTGAAGCCTCGGAAGTATGGTCCATACAAGATCGTGAAGAAGATTAATGACAATGCCTATGTAGTGGACTTGCCAGATCATATGGGTATATCCAAGACCTTCAACGTTGCTGACCTTCACCGGTACCTGCCGGAAATATCATTTGCCTATCCTAGTCACGACTCGGGGTCGAGTTCTCTCTAAGTGGGGGAGAATGATGGAAGCCCATCACAAGGCCCATCTCACCCTAGGGGCGACAGCTCCTAGGATAAGGGTAAGTCAAGATAAGGTCTAAGAAAGATAAGGCAATACTTCCAAGATTAACAAGAAATCAAGATCAGAATTATCAAGACTCCAATCAAGATCCAACAAAGACTCCAAGAAGCATTAAGAATTCCAAGACTTCCAGATTCATGCATAAGGAGAGCCAAGGAGATCGGACGGTGGAAGATCAAGCCCAAGAATTCCAAGAAGATTCGACCTTATCAAGACAGCCCAAGAGGATCAAGATCAAGATCAAGATCAAGATTAAGATTCATGTTCTTTCCTAGTTACTTTACAACTTCCCAGATGTATTATAAATATTGGTTATTTCCAGTTAATAGACACTTCATAATTTTGTACTTTCTTCAAGTTCTCTTCTTCCAATTTTTGCCACCTTTTCTCTCTCCTAGAGAATTCGGTGTTCTTCGCTAGAAGCTAGCGCTCGCCTGGTGCTTGCATAGCCAGCCCGATTTTCCATTGCTTCCACGCTGCGTCACTCAAGTTGTTGTCAATTGTGCATAGTCTGTTTTCCTCACTAATTCCTCCCTTATTGACATTCTCCATGAGAAATAAACTCAGGTTCTAAGAATGCTTATGAGCACTTTTCCATTTTCTATTGCAACTAATATGGTTGGTAAGATTTCTTTTCCATTTGATTGGTTAAACTCCTAGATCTCGGATAGTGGAAGCATTATTATTTCAACTTGAACTCCTAATTGGGCAACCTATGATTCATCTACCCGATGGTTCTACTTTGAGTGCTACTCACAGAGGTTATGTGTTTTTAAGAAATGGCTATTGACTATTATGGGTGTTCTTTGTGTTTCTCATTTTAAGCATAATTTTTTGTTGACTAACAAGCTAATATCTCTCCTATAGTGATTGTGCTATTCTCTTATAACAATTGTGTGATATAGCACCTAGTCCCTCACATTGTGTTTAGCATGGGGAGCTGTACAATGGCGTATACTATTTTGTGTTTTTGCATTGACAAAGGTTATTAGTTGTGGCATAAACTCCTTGGCCATGCCTTTATTCAATAGTTATCTTTTTATTTTGATGCGTGATTTTCATCTCCAATAAAGGATGCTTATGGTGCATATGAATAGGCAAAGCATGCGTGCATCCCCTTTAAATGAGTCTTAGCACCTTTTTATTTCATACACTAAGACATATGTTGAGTATATATATATATATATATATTCATTTGACCTATGGCACCAGGTTTTCCTCACTATAGTTAATAATTTTAGTTGTTGTACTTGGATATACGTCATGAAGCATAAATTTGAGACTTAGGGCTCATTTGGCACATCTTTTCGGGCAGTTTTTCGGCTGTTTACAAGTCAGACTAATTTTGGGCCTATTTCCGTTTAGTTCGTAAAAGATTTAGCTGCCAAAAGATGGAGCACCAGAAAGATGCAAGAAGCCCATTTTGGGCTGATTTCAGAAAGCTTCAAACAATGTTTTCCGCATCTTTCACATTTTATTCTTGTATGGAAAGACACGGAAAGGAAAGACGTGCACCTGCCAAACTAGCTTTGATTACTCAAATCTTCAAGCAAAAACTCAATGCGTCTTTTAACTTTTAGAGCTATCAAAAGATCTTCCCAAAAAGACACACCAAACAGGTCCTTATTAGTTTTTTTGTTTCAAATTATTCAACAACACTCTTATGTGAAGTTCCCACGACAAAATAGAATTGTCGAATAGAAGCCCCATCGCCGTTTAGAGGTGGCTTGGGCCCTTCATTTTCATGCTTCATTACTTGTGTTTAGGGGGACTATATTAATCGTTGCATACATACATACATACTTAATTACCTTATCTACACCATTTTATAATAAAACTTTTGAACCTACATACAACCATCTTTGTATCTTTGGTTGTTTGTACTGTTTACAGGAATGATCCATTTTTGGTGACAAGTTTGCACTTGGAGCAATTTGACGTTTACTTGTTGGTTATCCCTATGGTGGAACGTACCATGTTTATAATTTGACCATAAGTCATAAATTCACTTCATGAGATGTCACTTTTTATGAGAATATATTTCCTTATGCTTCTTATAGCGTAGGCCCAAGATTTTCAACCTGGTTTAGCATTATAATATATAATCCCTCCACCTTAACCTGATGACCCTATTGCCCGTAATGATAATGGGCTTTGTTAATATTCCACTTGTTGACAGTGCTAATGTACTTTATCATGGGCCAGATGTAGTTGAGCCCGTTTATCCTATAACCATATCTGATAAGGATAACCTAAATTTGTTGAAAGTGGAGCAGAAACACCATCAAAGGTTAGGGTTTTGAAGGCTAAAAGTTGGTGGAAGTTGCATAAGAGCATTGAAAGAGGCCAACGATAGACAAAAAAACTAATGAAGTGAGGAAAAGATGAAAAGACCCCAAGTGAATGATCTTGTACAAAGCATGGTTTTTAAAACTAGATCGGACCAGACGGTCGGATTGGAAAAACCGGGAATTGGTCATCTAATTGGTTTCGTTTTCTTCTAAAATCGTTTTTTCTCCCAAAACCATTGATTTTGGTCAGCAAACCGCTGAACCAGCTAGTTAAACGTTCGAATGGTTTTGATCGTTTTTCAAATTTTTTAAATTTTTTTGTCAAAATGGGCTGGTCGTTCGGGTCAAATGGTCAGACCATTCAAACCGGTAACTGGACCCCTGACCGGTTCGTTTTTAAAAACCATGGTACTAAGTACAAGGAATCAATAATGCTAAATTTACATTATGGAGTTAATAATGTTAAATTTATATTTATTAATATTTTAAATAATTATTAAAATTTCAAGAAATATCTATTTCAAAAAATAGTTTTTCAATAATTATGAGATTGATAGAATGTAGGTAGAAGTGGTTGTGGATAATCACTTTTGCATTTTTTTAGGAATGGATTGAAAATGATGGTAGTGGGTTGTGGGATTTAGCAGCAGCTTCTTAGAAAATGCCACGTGCCTAGCTTTCTAGAAAAATGAGAAAGCCATGTGTCTGAATGGTGGGGGGATGTAACCTAATAGTGGGTTGTGGCTTTTATTAGGAATTTTTTCATAAATTGCCACATGTCTAACTTTATAGAAAATGAGAACCCCACTTATCTAAATGGTGGTAGTGGGCTGTGTGCTTTAACAACAAATTCTCAGAACCATGTATCTGAATGGTGAGGGGTTGAAACTATCCTTTAATATATATATATATATATATATTTGATGGGAAGCAAGCTAAGTGCCAAAGAGTGTGGGGTTCTAGAATATTCTTAGACAATCAACATTTAGGAAGCAAATCCCATCTTACTATTAGGAGACACATGTCTTAGGGGACCATGAGGTTGTTAAAGTGCATTATCATAAACCATCTATACAAGTGACACATGTTTGTACAACCATCAGGTACAATTGATCATGGCTTCCCTAGGGATGGCAATTTTTCCCCATCCCCAGTGGGACCCGACTTCCCCGACCCGATGGGGTCAGGGATGGGGATAGGGATTAATTGGAATTCCAGATCGGGGTCGGGGATGGGGATTGAGGTCCCCGCTCCGCCCCAACCCCGATTATATATATATATAAAGTTATTTATAATTTAAAATATTTATTTATTTTAAGTAAATTTAATTTTCAAATAAATACTGTTATATATAAAAAATTTCAGAGATTCGAGCCCCCGCGAGAAACCCATCCCCGTTGGGGATTGGGGATGAAGGACAAAATTTATCCCCGATGGGGATTGGGGTCAGGAACAGGGTTACTTTTATAATCAGAGGTGGGGAGGGACATGAAATATGATCCCCGTCCCGTTGCCATTCCTAGGTTTCCCTAAAGTGAAAATTATATGTTTGACACTTTGCGATGGAGTCCTAAGAACTAATGTCACGGTCTATTCTCACAAGGTCTACATATCCTATGAGATTACATTGTGTTTTAAGAGTTTTCAGTTTATGCGATCAGGCTTCATGATCATGGGCTTTGCTTGATTGGGCGAGACGATCTATGTCATGCTTGTGAGGTTCTCTATCCTACAAGGCTCATCGGCCTAGCCTTGTAAATTGATCTTGTGAGGTTAACCTATTAAAACCCCATTCCTACAAAATTACATTGCTATGCTCATAGGCATATGTTGCAACTTGCAAGGTAGCCTCGCTTTGACTAGAGGTGTAAATTGGGCCAGGTCACCCGTGGCCCGACATGATTTTGGACTGGCCTAGTATGACACGAAACGAAGGTCCACAGGTCGTGTTAGGTCCAGCACGGAGGTTTGTGTCATGTTGGGCTGAGGTTCGAGGCCCATGGACCGGCACGACATGGCACAATAGCACGTGGCGTGCCGTCCGTGGCCCACATGCTGGCACGACCCAGCTCGTGGCATGACATGAAGCACAGCCCTCCAAGCCCGTAGCAGGCTACACTCGGCCCGCCCAGGAATATAGCTGTTGGGCCTTCCTCAAAGGGGCCCAATGACTAGTTTCAGCTTTTTGGGGGATTTTTTACAGAAATACCCCCAACCACAATAAACAACCATATTAGGGGGTATTTGTATATTTTGCTTATGGGGGTTGAAAAAGTGACATAAATGCGCCCCAACAACTATATAACAACTAGTTTAGGGGGGCATTTTTGGTAAAGTTATAAGTAACTTTACAATGACCAAAATAGCCCTTCGAACAACTAAATAACATATAGTTTTTTGGGTATTTTGGGTAATTCAATTATGTTCAATTCCTATAAATAGTCGTATCCTCTACCATTATCATCACACCAATTAAACAATTCTTTTAACCTTTTCTCTCTCTCTTTCTCTCTCATACTCATGCATTCTCAATTATCTACAATCTGAGAAATTCTGATTAGCTGATTATCTTATTCTGTATTCTCCAATTCTCAAGTCTCAACTTTATCGGAGTTCCGACTTTCAACAAGAAGTGCTTGCTCAACTAGCTCAAGTATCTCAATTCGGAAGGCTTGGACGTTGAAATGCTTCAACCGTTGAAATCAAGTTAGGATTTTGAACCGACAATCCGGGTAAGTCGAATTAGATTAATTTTTATCTTTTTAGAAATAAAAAAATGGTCAGATCTTCTGAAAATTGATTCCCCAACATGTTCACCATGGATGACATTCAATCGCATCACGATAATGTTAGCACTGATGCGATTGATGTCGATGGAAGTTAAACTTTCACCCCTGGTAGTAGTGATATTAGGGGAAAAAGAAGGGCTTCTAAGTTCAGTAGCCCAGTTTGGACAGTTTTCAAAGTAGAAGATATTGATGGGAAGGGAAAAAGGGCCGTTTGCCAAAATTGTAGGAAAGACTTTAGTTATTGTAGCAAGGGTGGTACGGGTCATTTGGGCAGACATCTGCTCACACATGAGCAAGAGAAAGATGAAGGGAGAGAAACAACCCAAACACATATTGGGAGGGGACTAGTTTTGGTAATTTTAAATATTCACAAGAAAACGTGAGACAAGAATTTGCTAAGTATATTGTACATGTAGAACAACTATTTATATTAGTTGAAGATTCAAAGCTAGAAAAATGGTTGCGTAGTTCTGTAAACCCATAATATAAAAACGTTTTTAGGAATACTATAAGAATTGATGCTTTAAAAAATTTTTATTCATATAAACAAAATTTAATTTCTTTATTAGCAAATCTTAATTCTAAAATTGCAATTACTTCGGATGTTGGGACATCAAAATTTAATATTAGTTATATTTGTGTTACCGACCATTTTATTGATGAAAATTGACTTTTGAATAGAAGAATTTTAAGTTTTATTAGGCTTGATTGGCCACATAGTGGCCCAGCTATTGTTGCAAGTATTTTAAATACTTTGCATGCTTATGGAATAAAAAACAAATTATTTTCTATTAGTTTTGATAATGCAAAAAATAATGGTAGAACAATAAATATTTTAAAATCTCAATTAAAACCATCCTTAAATGGTAAATTATTTCATATTAGATGTGCAGTCACATCTTAAATTTATGTATTAAAGATGCCTTGAGTATTATTTCTACTAATATTTCAAAAATTAGAAGTTGTATTATATATATAAAAAGTTTAGGGGCAATAAAACAAGAATTTAAATATTTATGCCAAAATTATGGTTTAAAATATAAACATTTTATATTTCATACGAAAATTCTTTCTGATTTTTTATAATTTAAAAATGCCTAATGATATGATATTTGAGGAAGACTGGAAAATGGCAATTTGTATAAGTGATTTTTTAAAACATTTTTATGATGCAACAAATGAATTATCTAGAATTTATTATCCAAGTAGTTGTAATTTACCATATCAATTAATGGTAATTAGTGATTGTTTTTCTAAATATAGAAATAATCCATAATTTTAATGTATTATTGAACTTATGGAAATATTGTATGAATATGGAGTTGTAGGAAATATTGTTACAACTTGTTTATAATCTTCTTATTCTACTTTTGACTTTGGGCCTAGTAGTAGAAGAGAAAAACTTTTTTTTATTGAATAAGTAGAATGCAGGAATCTGCTAGTTCTACAACAAGTTCATTTACTGAACTTAATTTTTGTTTACAATCAAATTTTTCTAATTTAGGTGAAGTATCAAATAATTTTGATATTTTAGGTTGGTGGAGTGAACATTTGAAAAATTATTCGGTTCTCGCCACCACGACACGTGATTTATTAACCCCTCCGGTGTTTACAGTTCCATCAGAGTCTTGTTTTAGTGCAGGTGCTAGTGTGCTGGTTGATAAAAGAAGCTGCATGAATGATGAGAGCATAGAGATGTGTATCTGCTTCAAGGATTGTTCAGATGCGGAAGATAGATTACAAGACAAGGGAGGGCATGATACAACATCAGACATTTCACTCGAAGCAGATGATGAAAGTCATGAATGATGATTCATGAATTTGACTACTTGTATAGAATTTTTCATTTTTTCAAATTATTGTAATATTTTTAATTTTATTTAGTTTATTTGATATATATATATATATATATATTTAAAATTTGTAACAATGTAATTTTGTATTTTCAATTTATAACCATATTGTATTTTTTATATTTTATTAATTTATTCCATTTTTATATTTCATTCATCCAAGTGTGCAATGATCCAATCATTGTATTTGTAATTCACTAATTTGTGCCATTCAAATTTAAATGAAATAAAATTCCTATTTTTCTTCCAATTTGTTATTCCATCATTCTTATTTCAATTTGGTTAAGTATTTTTTCATTTATGTGTTAAATAATTTAGATTTCTCATTTCTTAATTTATTAAATAGTTATCAATTCACAAAGTTCATAGGAAAGTTAAATATTTTAGTTTTACAATTTTACTAAGAAAAGAATTAAAAAATTTCAAAAAATAAAAAAAAATAGTGCAGCCCAGTTCGGCCCAGGTCCAAGGCCCGCACTATGGCCAAGCCTGGTACGGCCAGAAGCCCGGCCCGACCCAGGCCCGTTTACCGACACAGGCCCGCTTGGCCATGGGCTGTACTAGGCCGACCCCCAAAATTTCCACTAGGGAGGACCCGACCATGGGCCATGTCATATTGGCCCGGCACGGCCCACTTTATACCTCTAACTTTGACCTTTGAGGTTGTATCACTTGCTAGGCCTTGCCACATGCCCCGAGGCTACATTGTCTTTTTTTAAGCCTTTCTTTTGCAAGATCCTCTACCATTGTATCCCACATGATCTCATCAAGTTGCTACCTCATACCATTGTTACCGCAGTACCACACATACAGACATACTTTGTCATGGTCCCACTTCCCTTTGTAGCACTAACCCAAAAGCCCATTCCAGACTCTTTTAATGCAGGTTTTTAATTAGTTAAGTATAAAAGAACTGATGAAGGAAGATTTGGCCTGACCTCGCAAATCACGGCACGTGGCAAAAAAGGCAAGTAGCTCGGCACTTAAAATAGCATATCGAGGGTACAAACGCCAAAGGGGAGGGACCAGCAGGTCCGAGCTCCCTAGCAAGGGGCCCGAACTCCCTACTGAACCCGAACTCCCTACTTGGTGGTCGAACTCTCTGCAAGGTGCCCGAACTCCCTACCTAGTGGTCGAACTCCTTGTAGGGTGCCCGAACTCCCTACTTAGTGGTCAGACTCCCTGCGAGGAGCCCGAACTCTCCCTTTGACCCCAAGTCCCAAAGCAGAGATCCGAACTGGCCCGTCTTATGACAGTTCGGGGCCCCCTTATCCGAACTCGAGACTTTGCCTCATGCACCGCTCCAGGCACTTCGCTCCCGGAGCATTGAACTGGACGAATCACGCCGTACCTGACACCGAAGGAGTCCGTATCCAGGGGCGGCGCACCTGACTGACTTGGGATTTGACGCTTGACGACCACATTTCCAACGACCACCTGCCACCGTCACCTGTCACCACTGCCTCCAGTTACAGAGACGGCTCCGACAGTGTACCCACTGAAAACCCATCAAATGGGCTCTATGGGCCCAACACTTACACTAAGTGGTCCCTGGGCCAAGCCACCTTGTAACACCTAGGGACTGTGGGCAGATGCAAGATTAGCCCATCAGGTGTTATCCTCAATGGTCTTACACTTAACCTCTCAGCCCATAATGATCATACACTGCCCGACAAGAGAGGACCTCTCCCTCGGCTGCAAGGAACAGTGTTGCACTCTCCACTTATATGGATCCCGGGAATTAAAACCTTCTTGCAAACATTTTAGAAACCATAATATATATACTTTTATATCTTATATAAAATATATTTTGCGAAACAAATCTCAACGGTTGAAATCGGCTGTCGGCAGTCTTGGTTTCCATCAGTGAGAGTGCATCCCCGATCATTACCTTTGTCCGACAAAGGGGCTGATCCTGTCACTATGATCACCCACTCAGATGAATTCTCGGACTGTCCCAACATACCCAGGTTTTGACCCCCGCTAAGGATCTCACTGATTGGTACATCAAAGATAGCCCAATCCGACACCTAGTGCAGTATCATAATCGAGTCTAGGGGTCGGGTGTAACTTTCCAGTTTTGCCCATCTATCTCCAAGGTCCAGGGCAATACTGGAAATCTGGTCCAGTTCAAAGATTCAATTAATCCTACACTGTATGTGCCTAGGGTCTCACCCTGGCAGCTGAGACAGGCCACCCCAACCGACTTGGTGGCACCACAGTGTCAGCCTTGTCAGGATAGGTCTGCCCAGACCGACCCACTGGCTGTGAACATTCTAAACTAACACGAGTCTCATTAAGTGTCTAGTTTAAGGGTATTACACAGAAACATACCAAGGGAACATGAATCAAATATGTATCTTTATTCATTTACAATAAACTCATAAAGTACATCATTCTGATTGAAGCTAAGGGCATACAAAACTGTCTAACAGCTCCCACTTGCACTTAGGTCCAATCAGGTACTAGCCGGAGTCCCATTCATTCCACGTGTTTCTCAAACACTTTCTGTGATAGTGGCTTAGTCAATGGGTCTACCACATTCTCCGCTGATGCTACCTCTTTACACTATCCTCCCGTAGGTCCAGCATTGTCATACAACAGTGGAATGGGTGATGTGCTGAATTCCAAATTCAGGAATGAACACCTTCATTCATAAGGTAGCCTCACTTACGGCAATGCTTTCGGCTTGGGTTGTGGACTATTAATTTGCTACTTAGGACCCCTGTTTGCTGACGTTCAGGAAACAACACACGATCCTATCGTGAAACCATATCCAGATGTAGACTTTCTATCATTTGGGTCTGACTGGAAATCGGCATCTGTATACCCTTGGATCTGTAGTGAGCTACCATCGAATACTAGACAAAACTCTTTTGTCCTTCGAAGGTACTTAAGTATGTTTTTCACAGCAGTCCAATGCTCCTACCCTAGGTTGCCTGAAATCTGCTTACTACACTCATTGCCTGTGCAATGTCAGGACGAGTGCACAGCATGGCATACATGATGCTCCCTATGGCAGAGGCATAGGGAACGTCTTTCATGCCATCAATCTCCTCAGAAGTCTTGGGAGACATTTTCTTGGAGAGAGTGACTCCGTGCCTGAAAGGAACATTTCCTTTCTTGGAGTTTTCCATGCTGTATCTTTTGACTATTTTGTCAATATAAGCAGATTGGGATAATCCCATTATCCGCTTCGATCTATCTCTATAGAGTCGAAGACCCAGTATATAGGAGGCTTCTCCAAGATCTTTCATGGAGAATTGCTGCGAAAGCCACACTTTCACCGTAGTTAACATTCCTACATCATTCCCAATGAGTAGAATGTCATCTACATATAGAACCACGAAGGTAACCTTATCTCCACTGAACTTCCTGTAGACACAGGGTTCATCCGGATTCTGCTCGAAGTCAAACGATTTGACAGCAGAGTCAAAACGGATGTTCCAACTTCTAGAAGCTTGCTTAAGTCCATAAATGGATCTATTAAGTTTACATACCATGTTTTCCTGACCTGCAGCAATGAAGCTTTGCAGCTGCTGCATATAGATATCTTCAGTAAGATCTCCATTCAGGAATGCAGTTTTGACATCCATCTGCCAAATCTCATATTCATGGTATGCTGGTACAGCTAGCAGGATCCTAATGGATTTAAGCATGGCCACAGGCGAAAAGGTTTCCTCATAATCGATGCCTTCTTTCTGAGTGTACCATTTCGCCACAAGACGAGCCTTGAAGGTCTCAATCCTGCCATCGGGGCCCTTCTTCCTCTTTTAAATCCATTTGCAACCGATTGCTTTTACCCCGGAGGGTGGATCTACTAGAGTCCAGACCGCTGCCTACCTTTCTTCAAAGCAATCAAAGGCAAAGGGTTCAAGTAGACCCAAGACTGCCAGCTCGCGTTTGACGAGCTAAAAGGTTACCTCGCCAATGTGCCAACCTTAGCCCGGATCGAGGAGGGCGAGGTCTTAGAACTGTACCTCTCGGCAAGCGACGAGGTGGTCAGTTCGGTACTAATAAAGGAAACAGACCGGGTCCAGCGACCCATATATTATGTTAGTAAAATTTTGCTAGGAGCAGAGACAAGGTACCCGCAGATAGAAAAGCTAGCATACGCACTGGTGATAGCAGCACGGAAACTCCACCCGTACTTCCAGGCTCACACCGTCATCGTCCTGACCGACAAACCTCTGAGACAAGTTTTACTCAAACCCGAGGTTTCCGGTCGACTGACGAAATGGGCCATCGAACTCAGCGAGTATGACCTTCAATACAAGCCAAGAACTGCTATTAAGGCCCAAGCCTTGACAGATTTTATCACAGAATGCACGTTTAGCCTGGAAGCCCCTGAGCCGGTCGAGCCTGAGATTCCAGTTCGAGCAAGCTCGGAGCTCCCAAGCCAATCGAGTCCGAACCTCATGAAGTAGCAGCTAGTGTAGCATCTCTCCTGGTTAGACCAAGCGCGAACTGGGATGAGGAGCCCTGGATCCTTTACGTAGATGGCTCCTTGAACCAGCAAGGCAGCGGGGCTGGAATAGTGCTATGCGGCCCAAGCGGAACAAAGTTGGAATACGAACTACGCTTTGAGTTCGCGGCATCCAACAACGAGGCAGAGTACGAGGCACTGATAGCCGGGCTGAACCTAGCGCACAAGGTCGGAGCAAAGCACGTAGTTATCTGCAGTGATTCCCAGCTCGTGATCAACCAAGTTATAGGCGAATACGAAGCGCGCGAGCTCATAATGATTGCATGGGGGGCAGAGCCCTCGCTCAAAAGGCACTTCGACAAGGATACTACTGGCTAACGATGAAGACAGAGACCATCGAGCTCATCAGAAAATGCGACAAGTGTCAGAAGCATGCCAATATCCACCATCAGCCCGTTGCTGACATCAGATACCTCACTAGTCCATGGCCCTTCGCCCAACGGGGCATCGACCTTCTGGGGCCATTCCCACCAGCGACAGGCGGGAGAAAATTCCTAGTGGTGGCAGTAGATTATTTCACAAAGTGGATAGAAGCTGAACCTCTAGCAATAGTTACAGCCCCAAACATACAAAACTTCTTTTGGAAGAACATAGTGTGTCGCTTCGGGCTACCTCGGGTACTGATCCCCGACAACGGCAAACAGTTCGAGGATATCAAATTCCAAGAATGGTGCCAAAGTATGGGAATTAGTCAGAACTTCACGTTGGTCGCACACCCGCAGGCAAATGGCCAAATAGAAGTAATGAACAGAGCCATCCTCCGCGGACTGAAAGCACGACTAGACCGAGCTAAAGGGTTGTGGGCGGACGAGCTACCAAGTGTTCTATGGGCTCACCGAACCACGGAAAAAAACGCCACAGGAGAGACCCCCTTTAACCTCACCTACGTTACCGAGACGGTAATCCCGGCGGAAATCGAAGTGCCTACGCTGCGACTAGAAGCATACGACGAGCAGACAAACGAAGACGAGTTACGCACCAACCTCGACCTACTGGACGAGGTGAGAGACCTCGCGCACATCCGAACAGTGGCCTACCAGCAAAAGGTAGCTTGGTATTATAACGCGCGAGTAAAGAAGAGGAACTTTCGCGTCGGCGACCTGGTTCTCCGTAAGGTCATGGTACCCGAACCCGGTGTAGGGAAACTTGGACCAAATTGGGAAGGACCCTATAGAGTAAAGAAAGCACTTGGGGGGGCATACGAGCTCGAAACCCTAGAGGGAAAACAAGTACCCCGAGCATGGAACATTGTCAACTTAAGGCGATACTACCTATAGACCGCCAAGCAGTGGGTAAAATCACCACCAAAGCCTACGGGCTAGGGTGCCAAGCTAACGAAGGAATCTCGGCACAAGCAAAGAAAACAGTCCGCGCGAGTGTGGTTAGGGCAGGCAGAAAACAGACCGGACGAATAGTCAGTTCGGCAAATACATGAAGTTCGGCAAATATGCTCAGTTCGGGAGAGAATAGCCAGCACTTAAACAAATCATTCCATTCCAAAAGTAGAGCAGTGCAAAAAAAAAAAAAAAAAATTTACAAGCCCGAAGCTATTTCTTCGTCATCAGAAGGCACTTCGACAAAACCCGAAGGCCCCGCCTTGCCCTCGGAGTCTGGTTCTGTGTCAGCAGCATTAGCCATCTCCTGAATTATGCGCGAAGTGGATATGGCGCTTACATCGAGCTCGGGGTACGTATTCCGAATCATCCACCAGCTTAGCTTAAAATCCCTCCTATATGAATCCACCATCAGATCGTCAAAACCCGACGAAGCGATGTACTCATCGACGGCCTTCTTCTTGGCATCTTCGATACCTTGAAAAAAGATCTGCGTCCTCTCCTTGATATCCTCCTGAAGATACTCGACCTGATGCTGCAGATCCAACCTCAAGTCCGCCATGTGCTTCACCACCACTCCCATGGCCTCGGCATCTCTCTGAGACTTCGCCTGCCTGATCCGGGAAAAACGAGCAGTCTCTTCAGCAGCACGAGCAGTCTCTTCAGCAGCACGGGCAGATTCCTCGGTCGCACGACGAGCCTCTTCGGCAGCTCGCGCCTGCCTCGAGATCAGTCCATGCCGAATGATCAAAAGAGCCAGCAAAACAAAAGCCAAAGAGCTAAAAAAGGAGAACACTTACCACCTTGGCATGGGTAACGGCACGGCAAGCCACCTGATGCAGAGGGAGATCAGTCCATGCAGCGACCTCCTCGGGGAAGTTGGCCTCTTTACTCTTTTGAAGAGCATGGGTCGGTGTCAACACGCTCCTGAAATCCCCCGGGGCCCCCGAGCCCGAGGGACCAGCTCGCATATGAGCAGACTCGGAGTAAGTAGGAGCACCGGAGTATGTAGGAGCCCCGGTGTATGTAGTCTCAGCATAAGGGCCCCCTGCCGGCCTACATCGAAGGGACCATCTCGGGCCCCCTGGGCAGATCTTCTGGCTGGTAGCTCGGCACCTCGGGCTCCGCATCCTGAGGCACCTCAGCGCGAGTTCGCTTGGCAACCCGCTTTCTCCTCTTCATACCTTGAAACAAGTGCCCCATCACACCTGCGAAAAGGAAGTTCGCCATCAGTAAAAAAGCAAGAAAGACAGCAAGACAAGAGTCTCTAAGTAAAGAACCTACCCGAGCTCAGGCCGGCCGCAATGAGCTTGGTCTCCATCAGATACTGTTCACACTTCAGCCCAAGCCGCGCCCATTGCCGGTGGCCCTTCGCCGTCTCCTTGTCAAGCGTAACCCCGGAATCAGGAGCGGCCATTCCCCACCCGGTCTGAAAAGGCCACCCCAGCACACTTCGCACCCTGAAATAGTCCCGCTTCCATGCTAGGACCTTGTTAGGGAGCTCGTGTAAAAGCTTAAAACTCGGGCGAGGAGACAGGTAGTAAGCCCATCTGCGCCCGGGGAGAGGACCCGCTTGCTTCTTAAGCATCAAGATTGAAGAAAAATCTCCAAGTCCAACGGAAAGCTCTCATCGCAGAAAAGGGAAATTGTCCCCACCAAATTTCGAATAGAATTCGGGTGAAGCTGGTCGACTGTCACGCCGAAGTGGTTTAAGACTTCGACGAAGAGGGGGTGGAAAGGCAATCGCAGCCCCGTGGCGAGCTACTCCCGGAATATTACGATCTCGTCAGGACCGTGTTCCCAAGGAAAGCCACCCGAAGGAATAAAATAAGCATACTCCCCGGGCAAGTTATAGTAAGTAATGAGGGATTGGAGCCCCTCGGGCGTCATGGTCGAAGTGCCGAACTTGTCTAACATCCGACCCCGGTGAGAGGTGGACGCCAAACTACCCGAAGCGCCACGGCCTACAGGCTCGTACTCTTCCTCGAGCTCTACCTCCGGCTCACTAAGGCTATCAGGGGATGCAACTTGGTTCGTAGAACCTGCATCAGACCCGCTGAAATGGCTATCTGAGCCATCCGAGCTAGACATTGGGAGTGACGAGACCCAGGAAAGTACTCACCTGGACGAAAGCTGTAGACCGCAGGAGCTTGGACGAACGGAAGACCTTGAACGCGAAATGAAAAAACCTGGACGCGAACTGGATGTGAGTTGAAACTCAGACGCGAGCTCGAGAGAAACACAAGCGACAACAACCGGGGTCCCCCCCGCTATTTATGCACATAGTGACCAAAAGGCAACGGCTCAGATCAAAGCCAATCCGACGGCATCCGACCGCCCTGACCGCACGTTGCCCGAGACCGAGACGTGATTGGCGCATGTCTTTCTGAAACTGATAGCGACGGCGCGCATCTTTTCAAAACTGACGGAACGTCAGCGCACATCTCAGAAAAAACGGCAGCGGCACGTCTTTTCAAATTTGAAAAAAACGCCCGCTTTCGCGCCCCCAAGTGGCGCGCCTTTTTTTTGAAATTTCGAAGCTACGCACGCGCACCGCCACATCTATCAGCATTTTGACAGGCCAACACGCTTCCTGCATAAATGGACACTCGAAGAAACCCATGAAACCCTGACAAGGCACCTCGCGCTAGTAGAACCAAGATTCAAAGTACAGGACAAATCTACCTGACACCTTACGAACTCCCCGCGCTAGGGCAAGACCCTTAGCAGAAGGAGTGGGGGGCAATTGATGAAGGAAGATTTGGCTCGACCTTGCAAATCACGGCACGTGGCAAAAAAGGCAAGTAGCTCGGCACTTAAAACAACATACCGAGGGTACAAACTCCAAAGGGAAGGGACCAGCAGGTCCGAGCTCCCTAGCAAGGGGCCCGAACTCCCTATTGAACCCGAACTCCCTACTTGGTGGTCGAACTCTCTGCAAGGTGCCCGAACTCCCTACCTAGTGGTCGAACTCCCTGCAGGGTGCCCGAACTCCCTACTTAGTGGTCGGACTCCCTACGAGGAGCCCGAACTCTCCCTTTGACCCCAAGTCACCCAAAGCAGAGACCCGAACTGGCCCGTCTTATGACAGTTCGGGGCCCCCCTTATCCGAACTCGAGACTTTGCCTCACGCACCGCTCCAGGCACTTCGCTTTCGGAGCATTGAACTGGACGAACCACGCCGTACCTGACACCGAAGGAGTCCGTATCCAGGGGCGGCGCACCTGACTGACTTGGGATCTGACGCTTGACGGCCGCATTTCCAACGACCACCTGCCACCGTCACCTGTCACCACTGCCTCCAGTTACAGAGACGGCTCCGACAAAAGGAACAGTGACGGTTCTGCCCCAGCAGAGGCGATGACGCCCGAACTAGAAGAAGCACGGAAATACTCATTCCCGACTTGACAGGAGTCTAGGAGTGAGTGCGCGAGGTGGTTATAAAAGGCTCTCCACCCCCAAAGAGGAGGTATGCAAACTTTGCGCTATCTGGTTTATCTTGCCTTTGAAGGATTCTAACTTAAGCTTCGGAGCCTTTACATCGGGTTCTCCCCGGAGCTTCTTCATTTCCTCCATTTTAGGTCCCCCACTACTCGATTCAGAGGCAAAATCGTTGACAGCTAAGACCGGCCGAATTGCACATCATCAAGAACCATTCAACCTAAAAATTAAGCTGTTAAATGAGGTCCTTGAATATGGACAGCACGGACCCACCCTTAGCTTAATTAATTATTATGGGGCCGGGTGATGAGAATCTAACACTAAAGCACTTGGTCAAAATGACTCTACTACCATCTAAAAACACGGTTCAACCTAAAAACATAAACTGTTAAATATGGTTATTGAATGAATTTTGTTTTCTATCAAGTAACAAATAGATTATGCAAATATGATATTTGCCCCCTGTTCTTGAGCATTGCAAAACAAGTCAGATGACAGCTCGTCACGTCATCTTGGAGCTTGCATTCCATGGACCCTTGGTGGTCCACCTTCTCTATGGACCTCCGACGAAAGCTCGTCACGTCATCTTTAAAATTTAATTTGTCGACTTAAATGCAGTGACGATATATACCACTTCTCTCCTTTTCTTCTTTCTTCGTCTTCTTCTCTTCTAACATAGAGACTCAGAGGAAACCTCAACCGATCATTCAGGTACTTCAGCGTTCATTCACAGTTCACCAAAATTGGAAAACTACAGAGATGAGCAATCGTTTTTTCCTAAATAATGCCCTGTCTGAAAAATGACATGAAGACTGTTCTTGGGAAGAGCAATTGTTCCTGAAGAATAGATTGGAGATGAGCGCTCGTTCACAAATACAAGTCAGACAGGTCACTCTACAGGAGAAGAACCGGATCACGTATTCGTATTTACAGGTCAGACAAATCACTCTTCAAGAATAGAACCGGACCACCGTATTCGTATTTACAGATCAGACAGATCGCTCATCTCTCTGGTTTTCTTTTGTTCTCTTGGATGAAGCACCATTTCATTGTTTTCTCTTTGGAACAATTCTCTTGTCAGTATTAAGTTGTTGCTCACTTGCTTGGTGAAGAAATTTCTTGAAACTGTAGAGACAAATACACATTGGCATTGCTAGGTTGCTGATGAGCAGAAACTGGAACTGCTCATTCAGGTGAGCCTCTGGTTCTCAGTTGAAAGAAGAAGATGAGAAAAAGAAAACTACTGTGTTTAGTGCTGTTAAGTCTCACTTCTTTTTTAAGATAACGTGCCGAGTTTTAACTGGAGAATTCATGTAATTTGATTCACGGGGCGCGTGAGACCTCCAATAGGAGGCGTGCACGTCAACTCTTAATTTAAGCACGTTTAACATTAACTTCTATCCGTCAGGTTGAACTTTAGCGACAGTGAGAAGACCACCAGCGATTTTCCTGTGCTAACTATAGTGAGAAGATGATGGAGGCCCATCTTATCCCTAGGGGCGGCAGCTCCTAGGATAAGGATAACTTAAATAAGAATTCAAGATAAGTAAGGGATTCAAGAATCCAAGATTAAAAAGATTCTTCCAAGATTAGCAAGATAATGCAAGACTCTTCCAAGATAGAGCAAGACTCTCCCAAGATTATCAAGAAAGACTCCAAGATAATCCAAGATCCATACATCTAGGGAGATCGGACGGTGGAGATCAAACCCAAGAATTCTAAGAGGGTTCGACCTTATCAAGACATCTCCAGAAGATCAAGATCAAGATCAAGATCAAGATCAAGATCCATGTTCTTTCCTAATTATTTTACAATTTCTCAATGTATTATAAATACTGCTATTTCCCAGAATTATTAATCAATTCATACTTCATATTTTCAGAATTTCTTCAAGTTCTCTTCCTCAATTTTCGCCACCTTTTCTCACTCCTAGAGAATTCAGTGCTATCCGCTAGGAATTAGCAAACGCCCGATGCTTGCATAGCCAGCTTCGGTTTTTCATTGCTTCCACGCTGCGTCAGGTAGTATCAGAACAGGGAATTCGCCCAGTCATGTCCAACCCAGACGGTAGTAGTCGCAACCCACCCCGTGACGGAGATCAGGGGTTTCCAACTGTTTGGAGAGCAATCGAAGAACAGCGTACAACCACACGTAACATCGAGCAGCAGTTGGCAGAGATGGCTGAACAACTGCGAACCTTGTTACGGGAGGTTGTCTCACGGAACCGGGAAAATCCACAACAGATCGAAGGAGACAACCACGACAGACCACCCGTCGTTACTGTGTCCCAACGTCCAGTTCTTGACGACGACAATGATGATGATTTCGAATTTGGTGGTGCTCCAGTTCTTCCCGGCAACGACATAAATGGTAGAAATTGGCACAATCAAGGTAATTTCAATCCCCGTAGGAATAATGATGAATTTAAACTCAAGGTAGATATTCCTACTTTTAGTGGAGATCTTGGTATAGAGGGACTCCTAGATTGGATCACAGAAGTCGATAGGTTCTTTGATTAAATGGAAATACCAGAGGAACGAAGGGTAAAATTAGTAGCTTTCCGATTAAAGGGAGGCACATCTGTTTGGTGGGAACGGATGAGAGAGACCCGGATGAGAGAAGGAAGGGGTCTTGTTCGAACCTGGAGGCGCATGAAACAATTAATCAAAGGTAGATTTTTACCTCATAACTATGAACAATATATGTTTGAATCTTATCAGAGGTGTGCGTAGGGTTCTCGTAGTGTTAACGAATATACATCTGAATTTTTGAGATTAGCTAAAAGAAACCAATTATCTGAAAGTGATAACCAGCAGGCAGCCCGTTATCTAAGCGGTTTGAGACCGTCCATCAGAGACAAAATTGGTGTACAAATGGTTCTTAGTGTGCAGGAAGCAAGGAACCTAGCCTTGAAAGCAGAATTAATGTTCCAAGACAAGGCGTGCAGTGATAATTACCGCCGGTACAGCGGGAGCGACAACAGATTGGCAATTGTCGACAAAAACAAATCAGTCCCGGTAGTACAACCTTCTCACCCGGCAAGCACAAGTAACGCCGGTAAGACTACTATAGGAGGACATACTCGAGGTAATCCTTCCAACCCTCCTAAACCCATTAACCCTTATGCAAGGCGTACTCCTATTAAATGTTTTAAATGTAATGAGGTGGAACATAGATCCAGTGACTGTCCCAGGAGGAAGGCAGTTAATATGGTAGAAAGGGAGGAGGAAGAAGATATTGAGGAGGAAGTATATTGTGGACCTAGTGGGGAGGATGAAGAGGGTCCATATGAACATGAGGAGTATACTTGTGTGGTAAGAAAATTAATGTTGTCCTAGAAAAATAAGGATACTTCTCAAAGGCACAGATTATTTCGTACCAGATATACTGTCAAGGGAAAATTATTTAATTTAATTATTGACAATGGTAGTCAGGAAAATATTATTTATAGGGATGTCATTCAACAATTACAATTGATTCCTGAAAAACATCCCAACCCATACACAATTGGGTGGATCAAGGAAGGAGGCGGCGTACGAGTGGAAGAACGCTGTAAGGTACCTTTTTCAATTGGTAAATACCATGATGAAGTATATTGTGATATTGTAGATATGGATGCTTGCCATATTTTGTTAGGTAGGCCTTGGCAGTTTGATACAGATGCAAGGCACATGGGTAGGAAGAATACCTACCAACTTGAAAAAGAGGGTACATGTTATACTTTGTTACCCATAGCAAAAAAAAATATTACAAATACTCCGATGGCACATGAGAAGAATTTCCTTACCATCACCCATCATCATGCTGCATTTGTTAAAGAATGTAAGGATATTCATGAGATACATTTGTTAGTAGTAAGAGAAGATGTTAATGATGAAAATACAATTCCAGCCGAAATACAGGGACTAATAGATGAATTTAATGATGTAGTTCAAGAGGAGTTACCAAATGAACTCCCTCCCATGAGAGATATACAACACCATATTGATTTTGTTCCAGGTGCTAGTGTACCTAACCTCCCACATTACATGATGAGTCCTAAGGAGAATGAAATCTTACGGGAAAAGATAGAAGAATTATTGAAAAAGGGACACATTCAAATCAGCATGAGTCCGTGCGCAGTACCTGCCTTATTAACACCCAAAAAGGATGGTAGTTGGAGAATGTGTGTCGACAGCAGAGCCATTAACAAGATTACTATTGGGTACAAATTTCCCATTCCTATGCTGGACGATATGCTGGATCAACTAAGCGGAGCTGTAGTCTTCTCAAAGATTGATCTCGGGAGTGGATATCATCAAATCAGGATCCGCCCCGGAGATGAATGGAAGACAGCCTTCAAGACTAGAGATGGCTTGTTCGAGTGGTTAGTCATGCCTTTTGGACTAACCAATGCACCCAGCACTTTCATGAGGCTGATGAACCAGGTATTGCGCCCCTTCATTGGTAAATTTGTGGTAGTCTATTTTGATGATATTTTGATATACAATAAATCTATCACTGAGCATGTGGGACATATTAGGGAGGTCCTGAAGACATTAAGGGAAAATAAATTATATGTTAATTTGAAGAAATGCATCTTCATGAATGATAATTTATTATTCCTGGGATTTATTATAAGCAAGGATGGTGTGAAAGTAGATGAGGAAAAGGTGAAAGCCATTAGGGAGTGGCCGACCCCATCCATTGTCACAGATGCCAGGCGATTTCATAGGTTGGCAACCTTCTATAGGCGCTTTATTAAGAATTTTAGTAGTATCATGGCTCCCATTACTGAATGCTTGAAAATGGGTAAATTTCATTGGGTAGAAGAACAAGAGCAAAGTTTTGCTCCCATAAAAGAAAAATTGTGTACTGCTCTTGTTCTTGCTTTGCCAGACTTTAATAAATTATTTGAAGTTGAATGTGACGCCAGTGGAGTTGGCATAGGGGTTGTATTTTCCCAAGAGAAAATACCCATTGCTTTCTTCAGTGAAAAATTATGTATAGCCAAGAGAAAGTGGTCTACTTATGACAAGGAGTTTTATGCTGTGGTTAGAGCCCTGAAAACATGGGAACACTATTTAATTGCAAAAGAATTTGTTCTCTACACTGACCATCAAGCCCTAAAATATCTTAGTGGGCAAAAGCAATTAAGAAGTGATTTACATGCCAGATGGTCTGCTTTCCTAGAGAAGTTCCCATATAAAATTGTGTATAAGACATGACAACAAAATAAAGTGGCTGATGCACTTAGTAGGCGCGTAGCTCTCATCAAGACCCTCTGTGTTGAGATTGTGGGTTTTGAGTGCCTAAAAGACTTTTATGCCCAAGATGAAGACTTTCAACAGGTATGGGAGAAATGTGTGAATAAGCAGCCAGTAGAAGACTTCTTTATTCATGATGGGTTCCTTATGAAAGGGGAACAACTGTGTAACCCTTGCACTTCCCTCCGCGAAAAGATCATCAGGGATTTGCATGGGGGTGGATTAGCAGGACACTTGGGAAGGGACAAAACAGTAGAAGCAGTTAAGGGGTGACACTATTGGCCGAAATTAAGAAGGGACGTGTCTACCATCGTAAGCAGGTGCTATGTTTGTCAGACAGGTAAGGGACAAACATAGAACACATGTCTCTACATGCCCCTACCTGTTCCTGTTGCTATATGGGAAGACTTGTCCATGGATTTTGAGCTAGGCTTGCCAAAGACCCAGAGGAACATGGACTCCGTTTTCGTGGTGGTTGATAGATTCTCAAAAATGGCTCACTTCCTCCCATGTAAGAAAACAGCAGATGCGCAACAACCAAATTATTTTTCAGGGAGATTGTCCGCTTGCATGGGATACCCAAGACCATCAATTCGAATCGCAACACACGGTTCCTCAGTCACTTTTGGATGACCGTGTGGAGGTTGTTTGATTCATCACTTAATTTCAGCAGTACAGTCCATTCGCAGACAGATGGACAAACAGAAGTGGTAAACTGGACCTTAGGGAATTTAATCCGCAGCATATGCCAGGAAAGACCAAAACAGTGGGACTTCGCCATAGCCCAGGCTGAGTTCGCCTATAACAATGCAGTGCACAGTTCTACAGGCAGATCACCATTTTCCATCGTGTACATGAAGGTCCCTAACCATGCACTGGATTTAGTAAAGCTTCCCAAAGTACCCAACGCCAGTATCTCAGCAGAGCAGATGGCAGAACAAATCCAGTCCGTCCAAGAGGCCGTAAAGCAGAAGCTAAAGCAATCCAATGCCAAGTACAAGATGGCCGCAAACAAGCACCGCCGACCTCAAATGTTTGATGTAGGTGATGAGGTCATGGTCTTCTTAAGGAAGGAAAGGATTCCCGTAGGTACTTACAACAAGTAGAAGCCCCGGAAGTATGGTCCTTATAAGATCGTGAAGGAGATTAATGACAATGCCTATGTAGTAGATTTACTAGATCATATGGGTATGTCCGGGACCTTCAACGTTGCTAACCTTCATCGGTACCTGCCAGAAATAACACTCGCCTACCCTAGTCATGACTTGGGGTCGAGTTCTCTCCAAGTGGGGGAGAATGATGGAGGCCCATCACAAGGCCCATCTCATCCCTAGGGGTGGCAGCTCCTAGGATAAGGTTAAGTTAAATAAGAATTCAAGATAAGCAAGGGATCCAAGAATCCAAGATTAGCAAGACTCTTCCAAGATTAGCAAGATAATGCAAGACTCTTCCAAGATAGAGCAAGACTCTCCCAAGATTATCAAGAAAGACTCCAAGATAATCCAAGATCCATACATCTAGGGAGATCGGACACTGGAGATCAAACCCAAGAATTCTAAGAGGGTTCGACCTTATCAAGACATCTCCAGAAGATCAAGATCAAGATCAAGATCCATGTTCTTTCCTAATTATTTTACAATTTCTCAATGTATTATAAATACTGCTATTTCCCAGAATTATTAATCAATTCATACTTCATATTTTCAAAATTTCTTGAAGTTCTCTTCTTCCTCAATTTTCGCCACCTTTTCTCTCTCCTAGAGAATTCAGTGCTATTCGTTAGGAACTAGCGAACGCCCAGTGCTTGCATAGCCAGCTCCAGTTTTCCATTGCTTCCACGCTGGGTCAGAAGAGCATCGACGACGTTCAAAATAGAGGCAACCCTGTTTTGACCACCGGCGCTAAAAGAAGAAATTGACAGTGAGGAGGTGGCGCAGGAAGTTTATTGGCAGCCTGAAACCACTGTGGTGAGACCGTGAGAAGACCACCGACAACGTTCAAAACAGAGGCAACCCTGTTTTGACAACCGGCGCTAAAAGAAGAAAATGACTGTGAGTTTCAAGGAGGAGGAGGAATCAGTGATACGATAGAGGCAACCCTAATCTCTGCAGTGTGCAATCAGTAAAACCATTCCCTCAGTGCCCGAAAGTAAAGTCTCTAGTCGTAGTTTTCGCTACCTTGGCTTTGCTACTTGTGTCGGTTATTTTCTGGTTGTATAAGAGCAGGGTAGAGGAAATTGGCGGGAAAACAAAGTCGCCATGGAAGATGACATCATTCCATTGGCTGAGTTTCAAGTACAAGGACGAGGTGTTTGCTTCACTAACAGAGGAAAATCTGATCGGAACGGGAGAATCAGGTAAGGTGTATAGGGCGAGGCTGAAATCCGGACAGATGGTGGCGGTGAAGAAGCTGTGGGAAGGGAGTTCAGCTTCAGTCCAGGCACTCTTAGTCAGGCACCGTTCGCGCATTCGGAGGATGTGCCAGACATCTCCGAATCGTGTGAAGGGCTGAAGCATGCGAAGATACTTCAACTCGTTAGTGAGACTCGCTATTAGTTAAACAAAACGAGACATCTCTTCTCCCTTGAGTATCGCAGACGAGACATCTCTCCTCCCTCTCTGCCCCCATCAGCCTGGCGGCGACTTAACAACCAATCAGAAATATCCCTTTCTTGAAAGCCAGAAGTAGTTCTATAGCTGCCACCCTGATTACTAATTATAGTGTTGGTAACAGGTGAAGCAGGTGGGAGTGATGAAAGAGGAGAGGGAAGATGAATACATGGTGACTGATGGCTTCTTTCTCCTAGGTCCATCACATCCTTCAAAGGTGGCAGCTGCATATCTGCAGGCAAACGAGAGGAAAGGATTGAAGAAGGCAAAGCTTGAGATGCAGTTCCAACAGAAAATCGGATGAGATCGTCAAGCTGTGATGAACTTAAAACAGGATTTTCTTTCAAGACTGAGTTCAGTACTAGGCTGTTCATGGAACCGATGGAAGAGTTTGTCTTCAACAAAGCTGCCGTCTGGAGGAGGCATTGAAAATACTGAAGCTTACCCAACTCATAAGCTTTTGGTGGAGTAGTTTAGCCCGATGTAATAGATGGGGTTGGTCCATGAAGAAGTTAGTTTGAGGTTGGTGGGTGATCGGATGGATGCCCATCTTTATCAGCTTCTTCTTTAAGTGGGTGTTCCAGAAATTTTTAATTTCATTATCAGTTAGGCTAGGGAACTGCTTCGCGATTTCCGACCACCTGGTAAACAAAACCAAATTGAGAATTTGAGATATTAGTATATGCGTAAACAATCGGGTATATCAAAACCCGGAATTTGCAGACTAACGAAATTAATTACTTGTTGCCAAGGATGGAATGAAGTGTGAGAATTCTGTTCATCTTCCTGTCAAAATTTTCCTCTCTTGATGTCAGGCCTCAGGTAATTGTTCCATCTTAACCTACAGCTCTTCCCACATCTCTTAAGACCTGCAATATCAAGCACTCAACAAACAAGATGCAATAGGAAAAGAAACTCCAAATAAGAAGTCCAGAGAATGAAAACACTATCCATTTTGTACATTAAAAAAAAGACAAAAAACAAATGCTGGAGCATAGATCTATCCATTTTGTACATTAAAAAAAATAACAAAGACCAAAAATCACCTAAAACCGATGTTAAACTAAGTGGAATAAACTCCTCTTTTCATAAAAGAAGAAGAGATGCAAAGAAAACAATACCTGAGGTTGATCCCACCGCCGGTGATGATTGTTTGTCGCTGACGGTGATAATTGTTAAGTCACCGCTGGGCGGATGGAGGGAGAGAGAGAGAGGAGAGATGTTTCATCTGCCACACTCGAGGGAGAGGAGAGGAACAAAATGAGTCTCACTAACGGGTTGACGGGGTGAAGCATCCTCACATGCTTCAACCCTTCACACACGATTTGGAGACGCGTGACGCGTCCTCCGAGTGCATGAACGGTGCCCTGACTAAGGGTGCCTGGAGTGAAGCTGTTGTTTAGTTAGGGACGTTGGGGAGAATCAGGCACAACAAGATTGTGAAACTGTTGTTCAGTTGCACGAGCGAGGGCGATAGTATCTCGTTTTGAAATATGTATATCAGAAGATAACATGTTCAAATCAGGCACGACAACATTAGTGAAGTGGTGAGGATGTTACCGGTGACCTGTAGAGAGGAAGAAGATAACATTTGAGATTAAACCTTGGGTTCCAGATCCACCGGAGAAGGAAGGGGCGACGTGCATGCCTCCTATGGGAGGAGGGTTCACGGGGCGCGTGAACCCAAGGGTCCACTGAATCCAGACTCTTTTTTGTGGGTGCCAAGTTTATAAAAGTGAAAAATGGAAATTAGTGTACATGTGCAGATATGATTTAAACCACATAAAGCTTATAGTTATTATAGTTATTACAATTATAGGTGTAATGTGGGCTCACTTTTTTTGGGCCACCCACACAGGCCCGCATGGTGCAAAAGTGTAGGGAGAAGGCTTGGCCCAAATTTTCTTCTTTCTTTTTTTGAAGAAAAACATATTTATATATTACTATATATTGTTATTATTGTGGATTATAGTATGATACCGAAAAAGTTGCATCCAATCAACCGGTATCATAAAAATGACTTAACAAAACCAGTATCATAAAAAAGGTGACTAATGAGTAGAGGTCTAAAGTGGCCCGTGCCTTGTGTAAAGTGCGGGCCATGCCGCCCTTTCTGGTGAAAATTTTGGGGGTTGGCCCGGCATAGCCCATGGCCTAGGCCTGTACGAGACCGTGTTGTTTCGCTGCGGGCCTGGGCGAGATCGGGCTATAGACCATGTCATGGGGCTTGGGCCGTGTTGGGCTGGGCCTTGAGCCTGGGCCGAATCGGGCTAGACTGATTTTTTTTTTTACTTTTTTTTTTGTTTTTTTTGAAAATTTTGATTTCTTTACTAAGTAAAAGTGTAAAACTAAAATATTTAACTTTCCTTTGGACTTTGGGAACTATTTGAAAATTTTAGAAATGAAAAATCTAAGTTATCTAACACATAAATGAAAAAATATTTAACCAAATTGAAATAAGAATGATAGAATAACAAATTGGAAGAAAAATAGGCATTTTGTTTCATTTAAATTTGATTGATACAAATTGCAAATACAATGATTGGATCATTGGATACTTGGGTGAATGAAATATGAAAATGATATAAATTAATAAAATATAAAAAATACAATATAGTTGTAAATTGAAAATACAAAATTACAATGTTAAAAAATTTTAAAAAAAATAGTAAATAAATTAAATAAAATTAAAAAATTATTTGAAAAAAAAGATTCTATACAACTAGTTGACTTCATGAATCATGATTTTCATCATATGCTTCAGGTGAAATATCCGGTGTAGTATCATGCACTCTTTTGTTTTGTAATTAATCTATCTTCTGCATCTAGCAAATTCTTCAAGTAGATGCATATCTTTATATTTTCATCGTTCATGCAGCTTTTCTTGTCGTTTAACACTCTGGTACCTACACTAGGATAAGACTCCAATAGAACTGTAGACACCGGTGGGGTTAGTAGATCACATGCCATGACGGTGAGAACTAGATAATTTTTTGAATGTTCACTCCACTAGGCTAAAATATCAAAATTATTTGTTCCCTTCCCTAAACTAGAAAAAATTGCTTGTAAATAAAAATTAAGTTCAGTAAATGAACTTGTTGTAAAAGTAGTAGATTTCTGTGTTCTACTTATTAAATAAAAATGCTTTTCTCTTCTACTATTGGGCTCAATTTCAAAAGTAGAAGATGTTGTACAAGTTGTAAGCATATTTCCAATTATTTGAGATTCATATAAATTGTACATTTCAAATAACAAATTAATAATTTCTTCTTTTTTATTTCTAATTTCAATATACATATTTTCACAATATGATTCAAGTACAACATCTAAACCATCTTTCCTAATCCTAAGGTCTAATATTGTAGCTAAACAATAAACGGGAGAAATGTTCTCCCAATGTTTTTTAAATTTATTTTCCATTATTTTAACAATACATTGATATTGTGGATTATTTCTATATTTTGCAAAACAATCACTAATTACCATTAATTGATAAGGTAAATTACAACTAATTGGATAATAAATACCTGATAATTCATTAGTTGCATAATAAAAATGTTTTAAAAATCTCTTATACAAATTGCCATTTCACAGTCTTCCTCAAATATAATATCATTAGGCATTTTTGCATTATAAAATTCAGTAAGAATTTGTTTATAAGAAATACAACTTTCTAACATAGCATAGGTAGAATCCCATCTATGTTTTACAGATAATATAAAATGTTTATATTTTAAACCATAATTTTGACATAAATATTTAAATTCTTGTTTTCTTGCCCCTGAACTTTAAAATATATAATACAATTTCTAATTTTAGAAATATGAGTAGAAATAATATTCAAGGCATCTTGAATACATAAATTTAAGATGTGACATGCACATTTGGCATGAAATAATTTACCATTTAAACATGGTTTTAATTGACATTTTAAAATATTTATTACATAATCATTATTTCTGGTATTATCAAAACTAAAAGAAAATAATTTATTTTCTATTCTATAAGCATGCAAAGTATTTAAAATACTTGCAGCAATAGCTAGCCTAGTATGTGGCCATTCAAGCCTAGTAAAACTTAAATTTCTTTTTATTAAAAGCAAACTTTCATCAATAAAATGGCTGGTAACACAAATATAACTTAGGATAAACTTAAATGTCCAAACATCAGAATTAATTGCAACTTTAGAATTAAAATTTAATAACAAAGAAATTAAATTTTGTTTATATGAATAAAAAAATTTTAAAGCATCTGATCTAATAGTATTCCTAGAAACTTTTTTATATTGTAGGTTTACAGAATTACACAACCATTTTTCATGCTTAGGATCATTAGCTAATATAAATGGTTATTTTGCATGTACAATATACTTTGTTAATTCTTGTCTCATTTTTTCGTGTGAATATTTGAATGTACCAAAATTACCCCTCCCAATTTGTGTTTGTATTACTTCCCTCCCTTCTTCTTCTTCCTTCTCATGTGTGAGCAAATGTTTGCACAAATGGCCCGTACCACCCTTGCTACAATAACTAAAGTAATTTTTTATAGTTTTGGCAAATTGTTATTTTTCCCTTGTCCTCAATATCCTCTACTTTAAATTTGTTTCCACACCGGGCTATTCAACATAGAGGCCCTTCTTTTTCCCCTAGTATTAGTGCCGGGGTGAAGGTTCCACTTCCATCAATATTAATAGCATCAGTGCTAACACTATCATGATGTGATTGAATATTGTCAATAGTGAACTTGTTGGGGAATCAGTTTTCGGAAGAACTGACCATTTTTTTTTTAATTCTAGAAAGATAAAAATTAATTTAATTGGACTTACCTGGATTTCCAGTTCAGAATCCCAACTTGATTTCAATGGTTAAAGCCTTTCAACGTCCAAGTCTCCCAAATTGAGATACTTGAGTTGGTTGAGCAAGCCTTCTTCTTGTTGAAAGTTGAAACTTTAATAAAGTTGAGACTTGAGAATTGGAAAATTAGACAATCAATCAACCAGAATTACTCAAATTGTAGAGAATTAAGAATGTATGAGTATGAGAGAGATAAAAGAGATTAAGACAATTGTTGAATTGGTGTGATGAGATTGGTGGAGGATATGACTATTTATAAGAATTGAACATAATTCAATTGCCCAAAATACCCTAAGAACTAGCTATTTTGTAGTTGTTGGGAGGGGTATTTTGGTCATTATAAAGTTATTTATAACATTACCAAAAAGCCCCACTTAATTAGTTGTTATATAGTTGTTGGGAGGCATTTATGTCATTTTTTCTCCCCTTCATAAGCCAAATGCTTAAATACCCCTTATATAGTTGTTTATAGATGTAAAAAACCCCCCAAAAAGCTAAAACTAGCCATTGGGAGGGGGGGGGGGGCAACGGCTAGTTTTCGGATAGGCTGAGCGCGGCCCGCTATGGGCCCTGCGATTATTATTCCGTCATTTGACTAATACTTCCCTTACCGTTAGCATCCATTATTTTTTCATCAAAACCCATATACACGTGAGACCATGTGGTGTTTAAATTTCTTTTAAAACCCAATATTACCCCTTCCTCATTCCGAATTCATTTTTGAGAGAACTGAAAAACACTATTTATCGCCTCTTCCCTGGTGCCCACAAATCTAGAATTCTTTAACAAAGTAGTGATTAGTTATGCTCGAAAGATATTGAAGAAGAGGAAGAATATCGTTCTCCTCAGTGGAATGAATTGTCGAAGTAGGCCATCGGATGAGTTTTCTTATGGTTCATATCAAAGATTACTTTATCTGTTTAGCACAAAGTTCTAGCTCAATTGGATTCGTCTCTAACGTCAAAAGAACTCCAAACATCTAGCGAAAGCAGCTCGGTATTTTTGTCTTGTGGACACTATCTTATCCTTCTTTCCAAACAGCGGTGGCGAATCGGCATTGACCCCCTCCACCTTTGGCTAGTCCCTTCCCCAATCTCTCTCTCTCCTCTTCCGTCTCTCTTTCCCCCTCTTCTTCTTTTTCTTCTTCTCTTTCTCCTTCTTCCTCTTCTTCTCCTTCCTTCATCCTTAGCTTTGTTCATCATCTTCTTGACGGTGAACAGGAAGACGATGAACAGAGAACTACCATCGATGAAGGGACTTGATCGAACGATCAGGCCATATCCATCCCTAATTTCTAATGACGAAATCACCACTACCACCGCAACTTCCAACAACGGCGGTGATTTCTTCCTTCGCCCTCTTTTCCTCTTCATTCTCCCTCTACACCCCCTTCCACCTCCGGTCAGGTCCCTTCTCCGACCTCTCTCTCTCTCTCCTCTTCCCTCTCTCTTTCCCCCCTCTTCTTCTTCTCTTTCTCCTTCTTCCTTATTGCAGATAATTCTCATAGAACCTATCCTAACCAAACCAGCTTTGGAGATAATCCTCTTGAAGGTTATCCTACTAGATCCAAAACTTCTAACCAACCCATAACCAATTTGGATTCTGAGAAAGATAAGGATAAGGACTGCAAATCAAGATCAAGATGATCCATCCTGTACTCTATCTAGTTTTCTATTGTTATCTTATACATGTCATTGTATGATCCAAACTCTTCATCAAATCCTATAAATACCATTAGCTTTAGTGCTCCAACTCATTGAAGTCAATTCCCTCATATTTGTCTCTCTATTTTCCTTTATTTCTTTAGATTAAACTTGGTATCAGAGCTGATGGATTTTTCTCAAGGGAGCAATGGCAGCCAAACCGATGTGGATGCTGGTTCGAATATTTCAAGATCAGCATCTTCGATTCCTTCTCTTTAGAATGTGATGCAGTACCTCCCCATCAAGCTAGGCAGTGACAACTACCTACTATGGTGTGCGCAGTTCCTTCCTATACTCTGACATCACCATCTGATGGATCTTGTTGAAGGGAAAAACAACCTCCACCAGAGATGATACCTAATCCAGTAGGCGAAGGGAGTATTTTGAATCCAGAATATGCCAAATGGTATGACACTGATCAACTTGTTCTAAGTTGGTTAATTTCTTCTCTTACTGAGGCGTCATGGCCCAAGTTGTGGAATTCTCGACTTTAGCAGAAGTATGGTGCTCTCTTGCTACTTCTTACTCAACCCATGCTAGATCTTGCATCTTGCAACTTAGGAAGTAGTTGCACAGTTTTAAGAAGGGGTCTTTATCTATTTCTGCTTACATTCAAAAGGCAAAATCTATAGTGGACAGTTTGTCTATTGTTGTTGAACCTGTTCATATATTTGATTTGGTTTTATATATTCTAGCTGGGTTAGGAACTGAATATGAGTCTGTTGTGACTGCCATAACCAACAAGCCAGATGCGCATACCCTTGGTGTGCATGATATTATTGGCTCTCTTCTGAACCATGAGAGTTGGCTTGAAGAGCAAGGACTTACCTCGTCAGATTCGGGTGTTTCACCAGTTGCATTAGTAGCTGGAGTGAAACCAAAAAATAATACAGGGTTCCAGAATCAGCAAAAAAATTCTTAGAATATGTATAGCCGCGGTAAAGACTGAGAGCGAGGTCAAGAACAAAATTTTTAGAACTATAATTCTCAACAAATTTACAACCAGAATCAATTCTTTAATGGTGGACAAGGTAAGGTACCTCCGATTATCTGTCAGATCTGAAACAAACCTGGACATGGTGTGCTCACTTGTAAGAAGGCGAAATACATTTTTGCAAATAATAGTGATCACAATTATGAACCAGCCGCCTACAATAGTCTCACTGCGCCTTCCTACAACAACGATAATTCTTCATTTGATCCAACATGGTATCCGGACTCTGGCGTAAGACATCAAATGAAATTCGATGTTGATAACATCCAGAATCGGTCTGAATACCAGGGTTCAGATTAGGTCAGAGTGGGTAACGACCAAGTTTTGCAAATAAAACATACTGGCTCTTCATCTTTTCTCTTTAATCAGCATACTTTCACATTGATTGATATATGTCATGTTCCTACAATTTGCAAAAAATTATTTTCCGTTAGCAAGTTTACAAAGGACAATGATATATTTTTTGAGTTTCACTATGACTGTTGCTTTGTAAAGGATTATACGGGGAAAATCCTGCTTCGAGGAGTCAGTAGAGGAGGGTTGTACTGTTTCCCATCAATAGCATCCATTTCACACAACTCGACAACTACACCTTCTGCTCTTGTTGGTGAACAGACATTCCTTCAGGGTTAGCATCAGCGTCTTGGTCATGCTGCATTTCGTAGAGTCTAGCAAGTCGTCTCTCAGTATGGTTTACCGTATTCTGGTCAAAATTCTTGTTTATTTGTTTGTGAATCTTGTCAAATGGGTAAGAATCATTGGTTGTCTTTACCTTTGTCTTTGTCTTTGTCTAGGTCTCAAAGTCCGTTGGAACTAATTTTTTTTGATATATGGGGTCTTTTCCTAATTAAGTCTAATAAAGGGTATTTTTACTATGTGTTATTTCTTGATGATTATTCAAAATTTTTCTATATATCCCTTAGCACAAAAATTTGATGTTTTTGAGGTCTTTTTAAAATTTAAGCGACATGTTGAATTGTTCTTCAACTCCAAAATTCGTGCTTTTCAATCTGATTGGGGAGGGGAGTATCGCAAGTTCTCTTCTTATCTTGATTCATAGGGTATCACTTATCGGGTGTCCTGTCGACACACACATGAGCAGAATGGTATAGTTGAGAGAAAATGTCATCACATTATTGAATCCACTCTCTTTCTTCTGGCTACCTCCAAGCTCCCCTTCTCCTTCTGGGCTGATGTAGCTGAGATAGCCGTATACTTGATTAATCGATTACCTATTCCACTTTATGAGGTTCATCTCCTTTTCAGATGTTGTTTCAGAAGAACCTTGACTACTCTATCCTGCAGTGTTTTAGATGTGCCTACTATCCCCTTCTGTGACCATACAATGCTCATAAGTTTTAGTACCGCTCTCTACAATGCATTTTCCTTGGCTATAGTCACTTTCATAAAGGGTACAGGTGCTTTCACCCGTTGACAGGTCAAGAATTTATTGCCCGCCATGTAGTATTCGATGAAGGTCTATTTCTTGGAATTCCTCTAGCTCCACCGTCCACCAGTACAACTCAACCAGGATTCTATCTACATGTACCTTCACATATTCTAGCATCTCAGGTATCTCCCTCTTTAGTTCAGCCACTAGATGCAACACCTCTTCCCGATAGCACCACTTCCAGTTCGGCTGAGAACTCTTCTCCTATACAAGCTCCTGTTCACAGGCAACAATGTTTTCGTACGATGGAGGACTTGTTGGCTCACACACCAGCTGTATCACCATCCACTCGGCAACACTCTATGATCACCTCGTTCTATGGATGGTACTCTCCTTGCTTGATCACATCTCACCACTCAGTATCCCATTCCAATCGCCTTACTTAGTTCTCTCTTTTCAGAAATAGAGCCTCACTCCTATACAGAAGCAACCAAGTCTCCCTAATGGAGGTCAGCTATGCAGCTAGAGTTCAATGCTCTTTTGAAAAATCAAACATGGGATCTCATGCCGTATCATTCTTCCATGAACGTAATTGGTACTAAATGGGTGCATAAAATTAAGGGGAAGTCAGATGGTTCTTTGGAGTGGTACAAGGCCAGACTTGTTGCCCAAGGTTTTCATCAGGTACCTGGCGTTGATTTCATTGATACATTCAGTCCGGTAGCCAAATCAGTAACTATTCATACCATTTTAGCTCTTGCCACTACTCATCGGTAGTTTGTTCGACAACTGGACATCAACAATGCTTTTCTTCATGGGTTTATAGTAGAGGAAATCTATGTTCACCAACCCATGGGGTTTGAACATCCTGACTATCTAGACTATGTCTGCAAGCTGAAGAAGGCCCTGTATGTGCTCAAGCAAGCCCCTTGTGCTTAGTATTCTCGTTTGACTTCCACTCTTCTTCATTTGGGTTTTCGCAACTCTGTAGCTGATTCCTCTTTATTTATTTACAAGAGTAAGTCTACTATTGTTTACATATTGGTGTATGTTGATGATATCATTGTTATCAAAAATTCTCCGTTTGCTATTTCATCTTTCCTTCAGCGGATCTCTACAATGTTTCCTAAAGGATCTTGGAACATTGCATTATTTCCTTGGGGTCGAGGCGCAGTGGACCTCTGATGGTCTTGATCTCTCGCAGAAATGGTACTTTCTGGACGTATTGCATCGCACCAAACTTGATGGCTCAAAATCCTACACTTCTTGGATGGTAGCATCTGCTCGACTAAGAAAGACCTCGGGCACACCTCTCTCAGATCCATCTGAATACCAGAGTATTGTCGGTGCACTACAGAACATCACTCTCATGAGGCCGGATATCTCCTTCTCAGTCAACAAGGTTTGTCAGTTTCTTCACACCCCGATTGATGAACATTAGTCTGCTATTCAACGCATCTTGCGTTACCTTAAGGGAACCATAGATCATAGTCTACATTTTGCTACATCCTCTACTTCTCTTCTGCTGAATGTCTTCACAGATGCTGGTTGGGCCAGTTACCCCGATGATTGCCGGTCTACGGGTGGCTTTTCCATCTATTTGGGTGGTCATCTAATAAGTTGGAGCTCTAAGAAGCAACATGCTGTAGCTCGTTCAAGCACGAAGTCCGAATTTTGGTCTCTTGCCAATAATGCCACTGAGTTTTGTGGATTCAATTGTTTTGATTGGTCTCAGGTTTCCAGTTTCCAAGCCCACTGTATGGTGTGACAATCTTGGTGCTACTTACCTTGCTGCTCATCCAGTTTTCTATGCTCGAACCAAGCATGTGGAAGTTGATTTTCACTTCCTATGGGATCTTTGTGTGGCTAACAAATTATCCCTTCGGTATCTCTACTCTGAAGATCAAGTAGCTAACATTTTCACAAAACCTCTAGCCACACGACGATTCAAGCTTCACATTTGGACCATTAGCTTATAAATATGATCCAAACTCTTCACCAAAGCCTATAGATACCATTAGCTTTTGTGCTCCAACACATTGAAGTCAATTCCCTCATGTCAGTCTCTCTATTTTCTTTTATTTCTTTAGTTTAAACTTTCATCTTCTTCTCCTTCCTCCATCTTCATCTCTGTTCATCGTCTTCTTGACGGTGAATAGAGAACTACCACTGGCGAAGGGACCTGGCCAGACGATCAAGCCATATTCATCCCTGATTTCCGATGATGAAATCACCGCCGTTGCAACTTCCAATAGCAGCAGTGATTTCTTCCTTTGCCCCCTTTTCCTCTTCGTTCTCCCTCTCTACCTCCCTTTATCAGAACTTTTTCTTCCACCAATAGAAGGATAAAATAGTCTCTTTATCTTGTTGTTAGCAGAATATTAAGAGATATTAACGGTAAGAAAAGTATTAGTCAATTGCCATAAATAGTAAAAATAGTATTAGTCAATTTTCAAATAGTAAGATACACTTAGTCAATTAGCTAAAATATAAGGATAGTTTAAGAAATTTACCCTTAATCAATTATTATTATTATTATTATTATGAGTGGTGTGGGATTGTATTGGGCCCAGCCTGTTTTACATCTCAAAGCCATGAGTTTGGATGGACTCTCCACAGAGCAAGCCCCACAGGCACCCCATAGCCTATCCCCCTACTGCATTGGAAATATTTTTCGTAAAACGTAGGGCATGCTCTGTGGGGGGAGCCCATTCCACATCTCTTAAGAGGCTAAGACTCTTCCATGCTAGTAGGTACATTTGGATACCATTCTTCCTTTGGTAAATGCCAAAGATTGTATGGAGCCAGCCAATTGAGGGATGGTTCCGTTAGTATATTAGTAGGTTGGTCTCAGTTTGGAAGGAGTATATATAAATACAAATATATACCATACAAACAAAATAATATAAATTAGAATGTTTTGAATTTTACATATTTGTATTCGTACTCCTTCCAAACTGAGCCTTGATTGCATAAATTCAATTCTCGCAACCATGGAGGAAAGTTGTTAATGTGATAAGCATCACCAAATAATAAAATTAAAAGAAAAAGCTACAGAAAACATTGCACTAGATTAAAATATTAATTAAGAAAACAAAGCTTTGGTGCAATATGTAATTTGGCTCAGATACAAGGGAACAGGGATGTAGTCAACCCATCAAGTCTAAATAAGCCTCTTCCTTACGAAGTAGCTCTTCAAATACCATAACTGTAAAGCCGAAACCACTATGCAGATCCCCAAGGACATGATACTGAGCCATGCTACTCTGGCATTGATATCTTCACTTATGTTCCTCATTTCCGCTTCCCTGTTAATAAACAACCAATAACACATCTAGATTAAATGTTATTCTATTTGCATGTCTAAATAACAATGGCAACTAAATTTGTATGCATTGAGTCATAATAGAATAAACAGTACCTGCTTCTGATATGGAACATAGTATCATAAATGGAGTCCGTCATTGCCTCAAGTTTCTTCAGCTCAAGCTCAACATCCTGTATGACACATGATGTATAAATATATGCATCAATTCATATATACACTGAGGCTGTGTTTGTTTGTGATGCAAACACTGAACTGGGGTGGATATCTAACTGCTTGTTTAACATTATAATTAAGAGGCCAAAAATATAAACCCACGACCCACCCATTTTACATTTTTGAACCGGAAAGAAGATATTCTTGAACCCATCTTACATTTTGCAAACAAACGCAACCCAAGGGAGGGAGAGGGGTTTGGAACAAACCTCGATCGTTTCTTTTTTTGCCATAGAATCCCAGTCCTTTGCAGCAATTCCGATTTTCCAATCAAGGTTAACACTTACTCCTGCATCTGGATGATGGCCATCCAACCAAAAACATACCAAGTAGTTCCCAACCTCGGTGGCTGTGAATGCAAAATGACCATGAGTGACATTTTCTGCACTATAAACTGTGTTCCCATATGGAGATGCCACCTGAAAAAGAGAAAGTGGGTTTATCAAGTCTGGTACAGATAGAGATGAAAGGATCAATCGTCAATCGATATCCAACAGAAATCACAGGAAATACAATTAAAATGCAACGGACAACGGGGACTTTGTGGTAGAAACCGTACCTTGGCAGTGATGGTGGGGGCGTGTGCTAGGTCGTCGGCGATGAGACTGTAATCACCTGAGATGATGGCGTCGTTGTGGATTTCTTCTGAAACGCACTTGGTCCTTGATGGAGGAATACTCAACCAAATCGCTTCCCCCAAAGGTAGAAGAAGACCCATCGAACTTACAAGAAGAAACAAAGCCGGGATGCGTAGCTCCATCATCGTTTTCCCTGTAGAAAACTTGAACCAACGAAGCAAGAGCACCTTCTATTTCTTGATTGATCTCTTTCGCTTGCCCACTCTGGTTGTGAACAGAGATGGAACAAGCGAAAGCCTCGAAGATTCAACGGATAGGGACCAGAAACAAGAACCCAGATAACTATCTCTCAATCTCTGGTCTGGGTTGCTTGTTCATCATTTACAACATGAATTTATAGACAGAGAATGTCTACTTTTAAGGAGTCCGAATCTATTGGAATATCACTATTAAAATGGCAATTGGTATTCCAAGTTTCAACCACACAAAGGCATGTAGACCAGGACCACGCTCCATTTTGAGTCTCATGTGAGACTTTAGGTTGTGTTTGGTTTTATGCAGTTAGCCCTTTGTTAAAGCCGAAAAAGCACACATGTATGCCAAATTTGCGTCTGATTAAATTATTTTTCTCGGTAAATGCGCAAAAACATTTATATCACTTACCAACAATATTTTTTTTTTATTTTCAGTTAAAAGAATGACATTATTGAAGGGATAATATTCTCTACTACATATTAGCTATTTTCGGCATGCATGAATAAGTAATTTATCCAAGTCTAAGGGAGATCGGCTTCGGTCAAAGCAAGTCCCGTTGGAATACCGTTCCAACAGCCTTTACAGCCTTGCATTGGAAATATCTCCATACTTTTGTGCCTTGTTTCATGAAGAAATATCCCAATGCAAGGCTATGATGGCTGTTCCGATGGACTTTGCTCTTGCTCAGAAATTTATTCTTTTTCATGGGAACCACTAATATCAAAAAACAAATGTGGGTTTATTTGTTTTCCATGGAGCTTACCAACTTATCCGCCCTACTTCCTAGGCCATGGTTAAACACTTTTGCACTAATTCCACCTCCTGGTAGGGCCAAGGTTTAAAATGTTGGTAGATTGGTAGTGTGTATCTTATTAATAAGCATGTTGCGATACTCTTTCGATACAATTGATATGGAGGAAATATATGAAAATGCTGTTGTTTTATTTTTTTTTTTAATTTAATAAGCTACCCAATGGGGGTGGCCCTCCTCCAAACCCCTTAACACCTCAACCTAGTTGGTGGTGGGATTCGATCCTAGGTCTTTGCTATAACTAGCTAGAGACATTACCTATAGGGTGTTCTAGTACCTTCAATATAAAGATGCTTGGGTACTGATGTAATCGTTTTTGGTCACGTACCATTTTTTGGGATGTGTAATATTTTTTTGGCTAAGTACCTCGTGTTTGACCTGGTGGTGACGTGCCTTGGTGATGAGCTACTTGGTGGCGAACTTCCTGGGGGAGAACTGCCTGGTGACGAACTGCCTGGTGATGCTCCCTGGTGGCGAACTGCCTAGGGGCGAACTGCCTGGTGGCGAACTACCCGATGGCGAACCGTCTGGTAGTGCTCCCTGGTGGCGAACTGCCTGGTGGCGAACTGCCTGATGGCGAACTGCCTGGTGGCGCTGCCTGAAGGCGAACTGCCTGGTGACGAACTGCCAGGTGGCGAACTGCCCGGCAGTGCTCCCTGGTGGCGAACTGCCCGGCAGTGCTCCCTGGTGGCGAACTGCTTGATGGCGAACTGCTTGGTGGCGAACTGCATGGGGGCGAACTTCCTGGTGGCGAACTGCCCGGCAGTGCTCCCTGGTGGCGAACTGCCCGACGGCGAACTGCCTGGTAGTGCTCCCTGGTGGCGAACTCGTCACTTGACTTGCTCCTAGGCGATCTGCAACTCAGAGGATGGTGGAGCTCCCTGGTGCAGCGCTACCCGACTACCCCCCTCGTGAGGTGATTTTCTCCCCTTTGTAGACGGCGGGAACTGAGGGACCTGCGGAAACTGAATCAGAGGACCCGGGGGTATTTTCCCGGCGGGGACTCTCCGATGCCTAAGTTAGCATTCTGATTACAGAGGGCTTGGAGAGAAATGAGAGAGCTAGAGAGCGGGGGTTACCATACCCTTTTTTTTTCTCCTCCCCTTGGTTTTGGGGGTCGGAGTCCTTATATAGTGGTGCCCTCGTGGGTTAGGTGGGTGAAAAGTCTTCAAATGGTAAGACGTCATATCCCGTCAGAACCGGGGTATGGTGATGAACTCCTCGAGGTTGTCAAGCTGGCGCTTGTGCCAGGCGTCCAGGTCGGCGCCTGGGCCAGGTCGTCAGGTCGGCGCCTGTCAGTCGACGGGACGGTGTCCGGGCTAGGTTGCCAGGCCGGCGCCTGTCTGTCGGCGGGTCGGTGTCCGGGCCAGGTTGCCAGGTCGGCGCCTGTGTTAGTCGGCGGGTCGGTGTCCGGGCCAGGTTGCCAGGTCGGCGCCTGTCAGTCAGCGGGTTGGTGTCCGGCCAGGTTGCCATGTCAGCGCCTGTGTCCGGGTCAGGTCATCAGGTCGGCGCCTATGTCCGGGCCAGATTGCCAGGTCGGCGCCTGTGTCCGGGCCATGTTGCCAGGTCGGTGCCTGTGTCCGGGCCAGGTTGCTAGGTCGCGCAGGTCGCGCGCCAGTTCGCGCGCGGGTCGCGCAGGTCGCGCGCAGGTCGTGCCAGGTCACGCGCAGGCCGCGCCAGGTCGCGCGCAGGCCGCGCCAGGTCGCGCCCAGGCCGCGCCAGGTCGCGCCAGGTCGCGAGGTGCCATGTGTCGCACTTTCACTGGAGGGCCAAATCTGCCCTCATCAGGTACATTGGGGAAATTCTTAGAAATCCTACAATTACATCAATCACAATAAATCTTAAGTTGAAATAGCTATGTATAAAGTATAAATCCAGGACAAAAGCACATTTTAATAGTTTATATGATGAGATACATTGTAATCAACGATAACTACAATGTAGGGTCTGTTTGGTTTTACAGAATAGGTGCCTGGAACTGGATTAGGATAGTCCATTTTGATACCAACTGTTTATTTGGCAGGAATGGGGTTTTGATTCTCATTCTTGGGGAAGTAGCCATTCCAAGCCCTTGTAGGGAATGGAATTTCGACTCCCAATCCAGAGTATGTCAAGAAGTAAAGAACTCATGGCTAAACCCCCAAACTCTAATATTAATAAAATATTATTAAATATATATAATAGGAAAATAATAATAATAATAATAATAATAATAATAATAATAATAGTAGTAGTAGTAGTAGTAATAATAATAATAATAATAATAATAGTAGTAGTAGTAATAATAATAATAATAATAAAGTATATATAAAATATCAATATAATATAATTAAAGTAATAATAAATTAATATTAATAAACAATTCATGAAATAATAGTAAAACATTAATAATTAAATAATAACATATTATGAAGGTAATAATAATAATAAAATAAGAATATGTTAATATTTAAAATAGTAATAAAATACTAGTAAAACATTAATTTGAAAATAATAAAAAATAATATAAGAAAATAATTATTAAATATAATAAAATAATAAATTATTAATAAAATATAACAATGGAAATATTATTAGATGTCATACAATAGCTTTACTAATAATACATCGAACAATGTTCAAGCTTCCAGTCTACTAAAAACTCATTGCAAGACCTCAAATTCTTGTTGAACCAATGAGCTTAATAGATTAACAATAGATCCATCTTATAACCTCTTTGAGGCAGTGCCCAGATTGTTACGCCTTTCCTGCGGGTCGGAACTTAACCGGCAAAGAATTTTGCTATCTTAGGACTGTTATAGTTATGGCCGCCGTTCACTGAGGTTTTGGTCGTCGGCTCTCCTATCATCAAGTCACCAACTTTTTTGACCTTCCGGCACTGGGCAGGTGTTAGCCGGTCCACGTGGATGCATTGATACCTTTGGATACCAATATCATACACCTTAGACATGCTAAAATCTTGTTGTAACAAAAAATGAACTCGTTTGGTTGGTTGTAGTGAAGATTACTTGGGACCAAATATGGCCTTCACCAAGGTTAGGAGACAGCTACCTTGTAGTGTAAAACAACAACTGAAAAGAGCTCATAGATGATTGCATCCAATTATTTGTGAGCACAACTGTTGTGCTTTGTCTCGCACGACAATGGAGATCAACTATATATGACCAACCTCAGGCACTAAATGAAAGTGAGGAGCATAGTAGTCTCTGTCTATAATTAATGGGGCTGTAGAAACCCTTGCAGGACGTCACACGAGGTATTCACCATTTATTTCTTTGAGTTCAAATTTTTTACTTTGATTTTAAAATTTTTGTCATGGGCTTCATTCTTTTAAAAATGAAAAATGGTTTTGGCATAAAAATAGAAACAGCCTGCAGCACGAAAAAATAATTGTGTCGCATGCTGCCCATTGTCATTTGTTTCTATCTCAGCTTTCTCTCCCTCTCTCTATGGGTATTCGCAGTGGATCTCTACTGTCGTTGATGACTTCTTCAAGCTGTGATCTCTCTCTTGTGTGCTGCAAATCAAACCACTGAAATAACGTCACCTTGTTCAAACAAAACTATTTTGTGTTTAAAGAAAATGAATTCTCTCCCCTTGACAATCCAGCATGAATCAAATGAGTTTCCTCAATACTGAAACTCTCTTGGCAAAATTTACAATTTTCCCTATCAAATGTATATCTTCTCTCTCCCTCCTTGAAATCCCATTAACACATCTTTTAACCTAGTTGACTACTTTGGTGACCCAACTAGAACACAAAATCTAACAGTTAGAGAAGTCAAATCAATTCATTCTCACGTCATCAAAACGTCCCTTATTTACTCTGATGTATTCGTTGCCAACTCTGTTGTTGAATGTTATTGTAAATGTGTAGCAATGGACAATGCCATCCGATTGTTCGATGACATCCCTTATCCAAATGTTTTGTTGAATTCTTTCTTTTGGGTCTGATCCCAGTCGGTTCACCTATGGGACTGTTCTTTCAGCCTACACTACCTCTAGGCTATTTTTTTCTGGTCAACAAATTTGTTTTCGCATAATAGGAATGAGTATTTTACTAATGGATATGTTTGGATTGGAATGATAGACTTGCTTTCAAAAAGTGAGAGTTTCAAATATGCTTTAACTAGTGTTGTTAAGAATGCGTATGCTGGAATGCTATAATTGTTGGTGTTGTTAAGAATGGGGATAACATACCAAATGTTAGGCGGGTTGTTGATGCCAAACAGTTTTACATTTTCCTGACAGTTTGTACTACACTTGAAGAACTAGGGGTTGGCAAAGGGTTCATGGGTGGGTGATCAAATGTGGTGCCGACGTATTTGTGGGAATTGCTATTGTTGATCTTTATGCCCAGTAGGGTGATATTGATGAAGTAGTTATTAATGAATTTTCATGATGGCAATCCATAATATAGCTTCTTGGACTATTATAGTTTTTTGGTTTGTTCAGAAAGAGGGTTACATTTCTGCTCTAAAGTTCTTAAGAGAAATGAAAGTAGTTGGGGAAGAAATTAATACTTACATAACCACAAGTGTGCTCACTGCTTGTGCTAACCCTGGAATGGTGAGAGAAGCCATCCAAATCCATTCCTTGATTATAAAAATTGGGGTTTATTCAGATTCCACAGTGAGGGTCTCTTTGATTAATATGTATGCAAAAATAGGAGCAACTGAATTGTCTGAGATAGTATTTGGTGATATTGGGTATAACAACTTGAATGCTTGGGCAGCTATTGTATCTGCATTCGCTCAGAACTAGAGTTTAGGAAGGACAATTGAATTATTTGGGAGGACCGTTCAGGGAGGTGAGGCCTAAGACCTGATGAATTTTGTAGTTATAATTTTAGGTATTGTTGACAATTTATATCTTAGGAAACAAATCCATTATTACATTTTTAAAGATGGGTTAATTTCTCATGTTTTTGTTAGAACTGTTTTTACGGCAATGTACTCCAAATGTGGGAGCTTAGAAGAATCTCACCCATAAGGGTAAATTTCATGGGTCTCAATGATGACTGGTTTTCTAGAGCATGTTTGATTATGCTATTATTATTTTGATTAATGAAAAAAATGAATGAGAATGAAATTTGTAATCAAATAAGTTAAAATTTACTCTCATCCTTAGGGGTGTCAATCGACCAATTTTCGATTGTATCCAATCTGATCCAAACATTATTAAGTCGGATTTGGATGGTCCATTATAATTATTTGATTGGGCCAATCAAAATAAATTGGTCCATATTCTTATTGGTTTGAATTGGACCTAAATTAAATTTTCAATAATCCAATCATGAGGCCAAACCCTTGTTCAACCGAAGTTGGATGACACTTTTATAAAAGTAATTTTATAAAAAGTACTTTTACAAAAGCACTTTTATAAAAATATTTTTATGAAAACATTTTTACAAAAGTACTTTTATGAAATCACTTTTACAGAAGCAGTTTTATAAAAGAACTTTATATGAAAGCACTTTTATAAAAGCACTTTTATGGAAGCACTTTATAAAAGCACTTTTATGAAAGCACTTTTATGAAAGTACTTTTATAAAAGCACTTCTACAAAAGTAATTTTATAAAAATAATTTTATAGAAATACTTTTATAAAAGCTTCTATGAAAGTATGCATATAAAAGTACTTTTATATAATTTTTGATATTCTATTCGGTTTGCATTGGATCTGATCTAGTCCATTTGTAAGTGGACTCACATTTCTAGCCATTTGAACTGATTAAAAAGTAGTAAGGGTCTCATAATTTGCTTAATTTCTTGGACCATGTATATATAGTAGGATTCGTCAGGTCAGTTTTCAACATAATTTCAATTGCCACAAGTTATTTCCTTGGAAATGTGAATAAAATAGATAAGAATTAAGATACTGTATGCTGAGCCATTCGTTTCAACTCTTCCTCTGCCATGTCTAATGCCTCAATGATCAAATTAGTTGCAATAAGGGTCCCCTTAATTTGTTTTCCTTTGTATTCTCTATTCTTGGATTCTCCAACTTGAATGCTGAATCTGTTGCTTATTGGCATTCAAGCTTAGAGCTACTTAGAATGGCCCCTTCCTTTGATTGGTGATGTTGTAAAGAATTTCCATAACTACGTTTTCTTTATTAGAGTCCTATAACCTTTTTCCTCATAAAATTCCTTCTATTTCTCCTCGATGAAATATTTATTTATTTGTTGGTGCCAAAAAGGCCAAAAAATTGAAAAGAAGAAGCAATCAAACAATTTGAATTGAAAAGAAGGGAATAACTTAATAAAAAAGAGTTGGTGGATTGAAGAGGGAAGTGTGGGAGGAAGGGGAAGTGCCGAAGTGAAGGAACTAGAAATCATTGATGAAGAGTAAAAGGATTTTCTAAAGTTATAAAGAAAATAAGATAGGTTGAAAGGAGGGGTGAGCAGGGGGAGGAAGGAGAATGGAGGGAAGAGAAGTTGTGGGGAGTAGAGAGGAAGGGCTGTTTTCAAAAAAGAGGTAAGGATGGTGGGGGTAAAATTAGATATGAGGTGGAATTTAAGGAATAACATGGTTTTAATGATGGAAGAAAGGTTTATGTAAGGAACTTGGTAATAATTTTTAGGGTGGAAGAAGAAATTATCAAACATGTTGAAGTCAAGGATTGGAATTTGATTAGGTTAGTAGCACCTGTGATTTTTTTTTTTTTTTTGTTAGTTGGATTATGGTAATGACTGAGTTGATCAAATAAAAAAACTTGCCTTTGAGTTAGTATAAGGGAGTCGATGGAATCTTAGATTTGTATTTTTGTTATTTGCAGTTTGTTTAGTTTGGCTTTGTTTGTGATTTGAGTTGCTATTGGTGTTTCTCAACACCTTACCATTGTGTTTTTATTTTTCCTTAATGAAAATTTTCTTTAAAACATAGGTCTTAAATGAAACATATCATATAAAATTTTCTAATCCAAAGGGAGGGAATGTACAAAGTATATAAGATTTGAATTCGGTTGTTCCTAGACTTTTATTCTAACTATGCATTATACTCATTGGCAGAAGAACTTAATTGATGTTATGGAAAGTTTCAACAAAGAAGATAAAATGGTGGAGACTTTGTAGACAATAAGATAATACCAATGTGCCACTAAGCAAGGTTTTTAAAACTGAATCATACAATGAACTGGTTAGGATTGGTTCCCGGGTTGAATGGTCTGACCATTCGAACCGAATGGATGGCTTGTTTTGACAAAAAAATTAAAATTTTAAAAGAAGGTCAAAACTGTTGAACGGTTTGAACACCCGGATCAACGTTTTTTTGGCAAAATTCCAATTTTGGGGGAAAATGAAACTGGTCACTTCTGGTCCTACCATCCAGTCCGGTCCGGTTTTGAAAACCATGCTACTAAGATTTCATTCATTTATAGTTTTAATTGGAATAAATCATATGCTTACATGTTAGTTATAGTTGGAAATATTGCAAGTATTAGAGAACCTTATGAAGCGTGTTGATGGTTTAGAAGAAAATTTATTAGAGAAATTTAAATTAGTTTATGAAGGGAAGACTCCTCAAGTGGCATCTCACTGAAGAGTTCGGTAAAAGGTGCAACTATAAATGTGGTAAATTTGATTGTATTTATGATGTTTTATTTCCTATGATTTCAGTGATACAAAATAACTTGTTATGGTGTCTTTCAATTGTCAAATGGTCACATCTTTAAAAGATCTAGTGAGTCGCATGGAGGGATTAGGAGGACAACTAATTGAAAAATATAAAATGATTGAGTTGAAACTTGAAGAAATAAAGGATATGATACCTTCAAGGGTGAAAATCAAGCAAAAATGAGTGTTTTGTATTTCATTCTTCTAAGAATTTTCCTAAATTGACAATAAAAGAAAGAATGTAATTTAGAAAACTTTATTTGATGATAATATTGATATAGAGTAAGGAATTTTATATATATTATTAACATATTTTAGTAATCATGATGCATTTAGTTATTAGTATAATAGATTTTTTATTTTTTGCAGGGAAACAATACTTATTTATGATAGGATTGCTTGCATTAAAAGTGAAATACTATCTATGAAGGATAATGGATGGGTGGAAAGTGGTGTAAATAGTACTTAATTTTAATGGTGTATATGAACAATATATTACAATTAATATAAAAGGATGCATAGATACCAAACAATTTTATTGATAATGTATCAAATAAGAATCTAAAATGCAAAACATATGCTCCTATTATATTTTAATTGTTATATCAATTATTTTCTATTTAACTATTTTTAGTTTTTTTTCATTAACAAAGATGTCAACCAAATATTAAATTCACAAATGTAAATTAAAATATTAATTAATAATTTATAAAATATATATTTTTAACTTAAATTATATCACATCTATTAAAATTTATAAGATACATATCATATGAAAATTCATAATTTCTAACTACTAAAATGATTATTTCAGTATTAATATTTTTATTTCAATAATTTTCCAAAATTAAATTTTTTATATAAATGTAGATTAGTAGATCTAATAGATTAAATTTAATATTATATTCTTGAATATTTTGTAAACATTTTTCAATTTTGCAAATAATAAATATGTTATAATTAATTGTAAATTAAAATACTAATAAATAATTTAAATTTTATAAAAAAAATTAAATACATATCCTATGCAAATTTATAAATTTTAAATACTAATGATATTATTTTATTATTAATATTGTATTTGTATAAATTTCTTGAGATTGAAATATTCTCTTGATATAAATTTAGGTTTAGTATATTATTTATTCCACTATTTTATAAAATACTAATTTTGAATATTATTTTTTTTTATTTTTAGTTGGAATTGTTAAACATGATTATTTATTATTTATGTGGATTTCGTTTTGACAATAAAGTAATAAAAGTAATTTTTTTCTCTATATTAACATATAAAGTGGTGTGGTGTCTTAAATTAAGCGTATTAAGCGCTGATTTGGTTATTGGCTCAGATTCGAATTACTAAAACATACATTTTTTAGTAGAAAGGCATATCTATGTGGATTTGTGTCCCGCACGTGGCTATGTAGCATATCATTGTTTACCAATTCGGTATGTATTGATTGATACAATGCAATACGAATGCTACACATTCATATCAGTCCGATACGCACGACTAATAGGATACACCATAATGTTATATGCTATCGATACCGATACGATACACACCCTGCATCAGATGTATTATATCAATATTTCAATACTTGATAAATTAATGTTGATTGGTAGGTCATACATGTTTTTTGTAAGTGATTATACATAGTACAATTGACAAATGGGTCGGTAAAATGCCATTACTTTTGAATGGTGTTTTTCAGTGAATGTAATCATTTGCATTTTGGTTAATGTAGGCATTACTGAGTTGCCAAATTTCCATAAAAGAGCTAGGTGGTTTTTTTCTTAACCCAACTGTTGGGTTATGAAATTGTGAAGTGTGACCATATGTTTATTAACTCACTTTGAAAATTAATCATAATTATGGTGTGTTACTTTCTTGTTGATGCAACTATTTATACTTGTTTATAGTATTTACCATTGGTTTCTTTATGTTATAAATATCGAAAAGAAAATAATGGAAGCACTGGTTCATTTACTTGATGGAACATGCATTGCCTCTTCATTGGATGCCTAATGTATTATATGCCTTGGCCCATCACTTACATGAAAAAAATATATAATGATTGAGATATAGACAAAAATTATAATTAACGAATAAATTTACAAGTCTACCCACCATGATTTTGAGGGATCTGAATTGCACATGTGTGCTTTGTATGGCCTGCTTGGCCATAATATCCACATTTTCTTATCTTTTCTTGATCACTTGACTTTGCTTTCTTGCTACCAGGATAATCTTTTGTCTTAATTTTGATAGGATTACGAATAGGTTGTCTAGTAAAATTCCTAGATTGAGAAGGTTCAATGATTGTGTCACTTGTTCGAGCATTTAAAAGTAAACCACTTGGTGTATTTTCTAATCTCTCCAATAAATTCTGTATAACACAATAAATTCTGTATAACACAATAAACGGTTGAACATGTTTGTATGTTCAACATAATGAATCGTACATGCAACTTCGAGGTGTATTTTCATGATGGAATTGAGGTGTTCCACCTTTTATTAGTAAAACTTAGAGAAATATCTCTCAATTGTTCCACCTTAGAAATAGAAATCATATGCCGACATGGAAATTCCATTCCTTCAAAGAATATGCAAGAACACGTTACCTTTTACTCAATGCCATCATATAAAACTGCACATGCATGTTTTGGATGTAAAAATTCAGAAACAGTGTAGCTGCTTTGTTGTTCACCATGCCTTTGAATATCAATTACAACATGACTTTCATCCTTCTTGAGTTCTTTATATAACTCCACATATGAATTCTGAGTATATATGTACTTAGGGGTGTCAACAGTATTTGAAAATTCGATATTCGACATAATTGAATCAAATTCGGATAATTCGAATATATAATCAGTCGAATTCGGATATCCTATTCTTACCGAATGGTTAATCAGATTCGAATTCGGATATGACCTAATTCGATTCAATAAATATCCGAATTCGATCGATTATTTAATTATTATATATAATATATAAAATATTTTATAATTTATATATAATAATTAAATTATATAAATAATTTATATATTTATTAATTATCTAAAATAATTAATTAATCAAATTCGAATATTTAATCAGTTTCAAATTCATATATTAATTTTTAATATTTGCTAGATATCGAATCGAATTCGGATATCGGATTTGAATTCAGATATTGCCTGATCTGATTTGAATTCGATTCGTTTACACCCCTATATGTAATTGTCATTTGAAGATGATAACTTCATAAATGGTTTCTAAAAATTGGTCGAGTCATTCTTGATTTGTAATCTTCTTTTGCCTTCCAAGAAGATTTGTAATCTTCTTTTGCCTTGCAAATATCGATTATAGTATGTATTTTGACTTTCATATCGCTAAGTTGTTATTTTTGCAAAAAACTGCCCCCCTTAAAATGCTTTTGCCCATGTTTGATTTACTATAAATCTCATTTACCCATTCGTTTACACTTAGATTGTTTCTTGTAATCATTATTTCCATGCAAGCTAAAACTCTTGAGGTGTTCTTTCTAAATACATGCATTTGTTAACTCATTAATAAAGCCCTCAATTTTCACATGTAGGCATTGCAAAAATATCCTTTTGATTGAATTTCCGGCTGCTCTATCACCACCAATGATAACAAAACCCATAATTTTTCCATTCAATCATATGAGTTAATTGTCTCATCTGCTAACAAAGCACATCCAAAAACAATTGTTTGATGGTGGTTGTTCACTCCAACAAAATTGACAAGTGGTTTGTGATAAACGTTTGTCTTGTAAATTGAATCAATCACCAAATCATCGCCAAAGCATCTATAGGTTTCACGAGATCTGGAATATGCCCAAAAAAAGGTTTCTAAGATGCTTATCTTCATCAATACTATATTCAAAAAATAAATATTTCTCTACCTTTAAATTCCATAAAATCCAATATTGTCTCTACATCCCCATGTTTTACAACATTTCGCTTGATTGAATCAACAAATTTGTTAAGATCTTTGTCAGTAAAGACTACATTATTAGTCTTATTTTAACCCTAGCATTGTGTAGAGCAGATATTTGAGCACTATTAGCATCACGTAATGCTCTATGCATGTGATATCATAGACATGGAAATGGGGTTTGGTGCAAGCTCATATGTATGTTTAGCAATGAAGTTAGCCACCACCGATTTGTTTAATGTTTTACCATATTTAACATAGTCGTAAGACAATCAAATCTTGTTAATCGTTGCGATGGCCATGCCGTTTTTTACGATTCAAGTATGTGGAGTTTCTATGTCATTTAGTTGCGCATACAAATCGTTGTGACACAACACATCCATCAGCATATTTATCACCTCTTTGAATACTAAATCCAATCTCCCTTGCATATGAACTGTAGAATTTTCATGCTGCATCCACATCTTAAAATTCCATGCTCATTATGTGTTCTATTGTTAATTAAGTTCATTTCTTCATAGATACTCCATGATTTGAATAACCATCTAGTGAATCATCACCTTTCATTGCACATGAACAAATAATGTTTACACAAGGTGTGTTTTATTTGATACTTTCTCACCTCAATAAAGTCATTTATAAAAATAAAACAAATAAGTTAATTGGAATTAATTTTTTAAACCAAAATTTATAATACACTGCCAATAAATACCACAAAATATGCAAAGGCTGGCTTCATAAGGGAATGTGGATTGCTGAATTAGAGCAAAATGTGAGTTGAAAAATGCCCAAATATCATAGTATGTCTGGAATTGGTTGAAACACAAAATAATGTAGTACCAGAAACCTCTTTATGATTTCAATAGAAAAGGACTACAAACTCGCTTTTCTACTATATTTGAATCCAATGAGCTTGCTTACTGAGCAATGCAAAAAAAAAAAAAAAAGAAAATTATGCAACATAAGATGGAATCACAAATTCAAATGAGAGAGAGAGAGAGAGAGTTTGGGAAGGGTTTAGTTAGATGAGTAAAAGGTGGAAATAATTTAAAACCTTTGGATAGAGAGAGAGGGTTGATTTTCTTTTTTGGAGACGAAACTTAATGGCTAGTTGGTACGACAGGTTCAGTTAGACATTGAACAATAAAGTTAGACTTTGGACTCTTTTTGTCAAGGTATCACACTCAAAAAGACCTCAACACGCCCAATACAAAAACCAAAATCAATGTGTTTATTCACTATACCTTTGGGGTAGACAATTTCGCTGGATGATTTAGATCTACATCGAAAGCCTCCTCCAACCAATCTGGATCCCCACTCAAAGCTTTCTCGAACCAATCTTGGCAAGAATCAATCCATTCTCCCTCAGTGCAGTAGCACTTCTGTTGATATTGTGAAATGACGTCCATGTCAATCAAGCTTCGACTGCAATCCTTTGAGTGTTCTGTGTGATGATGGTGTTGATGCCAGCGTATAAAAGAACACATATTCAGAGGAGAGAGATACAGACAAAGAGAGATATTAAATACATACTGAGCCCAGATGCGTGGAAATAGAGAGAGAGGGAGAGCGAGAGAGAGAGCACGATAATGGATGCGAGGTAGAAACACACATGATGGGTGGAAAACATGGAGAGAGAAAAAGTCGAAAGGCTTCCCATGTTACAAGATACATTGTGTGTTTTTTTGGTAGAAAGACACATCACGAGTGGGGTAAAGACTAATTGCACCCATGATAAGGGTCCGGATGTAGTAGGCACCTTAGGTAAGCACACTAATTAAGCATCTAATAGTTGTGTGATAACTACCCTAATTAACTCGCCTTTTATCTTAACGTTTTTGTTCCGTTAGAAGTTTTTTATTATTTTATTATTTGTGTTAAAATAATTAAAAATAAAAAAATCATAAAAAAGGAAAGCCTAAACGTGTTGGGAGTTGGAACTACTTGGAACTCATTGGATTCTCGATCTCCAATCTTCTGCCGTTTAAGTTTCAATTATAAAGAGGGTTTCAATTATAAAAAAACCTTCTGCTGTTTTGACCATTTTTTAATTTTTTGTCAGAACGGGCCGTTCGACCCGATAATCAAACCCTTGACCGGTTCGATCTCTGGGTCGGTTTTAAAAACCATGATGTTATGTCATTCGACCGTGTGACTCATATGACCCGAAAATGGAATCGTTCTTGCCACTAGTTTTCGGATTGACAGTTCAACCGTCCAATTCGAATGGACGGTCCGTTCTGACAACAAAAATTAAAAAAATAAAAAAAAATGGCCAAAAACCATTGAATGGGTCAACGGGTTGACAATTCAACCACTCGGGTCAATGGGTCGTTGGCCGATTCAACGGTTTTTGGCTAGGGAACAGGATTGGGGTAAAATGGAACTAGTTGCCTAGACGGTTCCCAATTAAAAAAAAAAAAAAAAAAACATGACCCGTTCTGACAACAAAAATTATAGGCAAAAAATTGAGTGTGAGGTCCATTAAGCAGTACCATATGTGTTATGTCATTCAAGCGTGTGACTCATACGACCTAAAAATGGAACTATTCTGGCCACTGGTTTTCAGGTCGACGGTTTGATTGTTTGGTCCAAACGGATGGCCCGTTCTGACAACAAAAATTAAAAAAAAAATAAAAAACGACAAAAAACGGGTCAATGGGTCGTTGACCGATTCAACGGTTTTTGGCCAGGGACCGAGATTAGGATAAAATGGAACCGGTTGCACAGATGGTTCCGAATTAAAAAGATAAAAAATAGCCAAAAACCATTGAACGGGTTAATGGGTTGATGGTTCGATCGCTCGAGTCAATGAGTCTTTGACCGACTCAACGGTTTTTGGCTAGAGATCGGGTTGACGGTTCCATTCCAGCCTCTGCGAAGCAGGGCCCCTCCGCTAGTTTATATGTATTACTACTAAAGCTCTCCATGTGCAGGAATGTTCTTTATTTTTTAAAATTTTATAACTTATACACCGAATCAAAGCTATCTATTATAAACAAAATAACAATAGAGTAAAAATTAGTTTCAGAATTTCTAAAGATAATAGAGGATGAAAAAATATTGTAATTAATAGAATTAAATGCGATATTTATTTTAAGGGTCCTTGAGAAAACACGATGCAAATAATTGAATCCACTCTACTCAACCAAGTTGAGTGCCTGCACCAACCAACCAGTTGCAGTGGCTAAAGGTCCAGAAGTGGAAGAACCCTAAACATTAAAGGGGTGGAGAGAAAGGTGCATTAAATGGGGCAGGTTTTCCTTTATCATGATTTTTTTTTATTTTTAATTATTTTGAAACAAATAATAAAACAATAGAAAACTCCTAATGGAACAAAAACGTTAAGATGAAAGGCAAATTAGCTGGAACAATTGTCACACAGTTATTAGGTGCTTACTTAACGTGCCTACTATATCCGGACCCAAGATCATTTCCAACGGTTAAAGTTTGTTAATTGCATTTCATCCAAAGTAATGGCCCTTTCAAGCTATCAGGCACCTAGGAGAGCTGAGCTAAAGATTAAGTTTATTTAGCTGATATGAAGTGATCTAGATAATCTATTCACTGCTCATTTGTAAAAGTGAAGTATAGTTAGGGTTGTAATTGAATCAGATTCAGAAAATCCAAATTAATTCAAATCAAGTATTCAAAAGTTGCATCAAACTCCGATCAGAAATCGGATTGGATTTGAAGACTTCATATTTGAATCCAAATCCTAGTGGATTCGGATTAGATTAGGATTTAATCCAGTTCTACTTTACTTTTTTAAAATAACAATAAAATAAAATTTTAATTACTTTTAAACTTTTATACATATTAAATTAATATAAATATAACATATTGAATTTATTATATATAATATATATTTTGTATAATTTTAAATATAATTATATATTAAAATCAATTAAATATTATAATATAATTGAACTCAGATTTTTAATCAGATCAGATGGGGTCAAATCTGAATCCAATGTAATTATAAATCAGATGTAGATGAAAACATCCAAATCCAATCTGATTACACAAATACATCATCCAAATATAAGATATTTTTAAGTATTATTGACAAACCTAAGGATAGTGGCTCATGGTGGGCCCTATATAAACATCAAATAGAACATGTTAGGTGAATAATCGGACCAGACCCGATTATTAATTTGAACAAACTAATGGACCCAAAATCGTCCCAATTAATAGTTGATAGAGTCTATCGAGTCTTTCTTACCCGATAGACCCGATTATTATGAAAACTACATTTATAAGTAAAATCGTACGATGCTCATTTTAAGGTATCTTGAGTAGTCTTGGTTTGTTATTTGCATAGTTTAAACATACATAGGATGAATTATGTCAAAAATCCTTGATGTATTATCATCTACTTGGGATTATGAACATGAGAATGTATAGACTTATCATAGAGATTAGTGGGATAATTTAGAATTCAGCTTCACATTGACAAAAATCTTTGGAATGCATGGAAGGAATAGTTGAATAAGCTCTGTAACCTAGGATTCATGCTTGTATGAATCACTTTAGAATGGTTGGACTACGATTTGGCTAAATATCTCTATCCTTGAATCTTGAAAAAATAGTATAGTGTTGTATGTAGAGTGGTTGGACAATGCGCTTCTCAAGACTCAAATAATATTTTGTTGGTAAAATTAGTCCTACATATTAGTTGATACTTTAATACAAAATAAAATAATAATGGAATAAAATCTTTACATGCTTTTGTGGGTGTCAAGACTTTAGAACTGACAAAAAAACTAATGTACGTGTAGCAGATTTGATTTAAGCTTTGCCCTAATAAAGAAAAGGAAGAATTAGTGCAAAGATGCCTATAATTTGGTTTTAATTTGTCATTGCCTATAAATATAATGGTTGTAGGTTGTGCATTATCTGAAGGCTAGCTAACTCGTCAAGTCTAAATAATCTTCTTCTTTCGGAAGTAACGTTTCAAATACCATAGCTGCAAAGCTGAAACCACTATGTTGATCCCCAAAGACATGATACTGAACGTTGTTACTCTGGCATGGATTGTTTCAATTACCACCCTCATTTCCATTTCCCTATTAATAACAAATTAATTAAAAATATTATTCTACCTGCTTAAAACGATGGCAACCAAATATATTTGGTTGCATTGAATCAGAAAAGAACACTCACTACCTGCCCATGAGACGGAGCATCTTTTCATGAATGGACTCCACTATTTCCTCTTGTTTCCTCAGCTCTAGCTCAACACCCTATATGACACCAGATATATGCATCCAAATATCAATAAGCACTATGCGAAGGGGTAAAGAGAAAGGAAGAAATTAAGATGTGCAAACCAGGAGCTTTTCTTCTTTTGCAACAGAATCCCAGTCCCTTGTAGCAATTCCAATCTTCCAATCAAGGTAAACGCTTGCTTCCTCATCTTGATGATAGTCACCCATCCAAAAACAGACCAAATACTTCCCAGCCTCGGTGGTGTTGAATTCAATCCAGTCATCAGTAGCATTTTCCACTCTGTAGATGTTGCTTCCAGATGGAGATGTCACCTTGAAACAAAGTGGATTTATCAAATAAGTTGCACATAGATATATATATATATATATATATATATATATACATATATATATATATATATATATATATATGTATGTATGTATATACAAAGTGGAATTATCAATCATCAATCAATATCCAACAGAAATAAATTAAATTAAGAGGGTGTTTTTTTTTTGAGAGAGGGAAAAGTTGGTTAATGGGATTTTGATTTTTATTGATCAAGAAATCCATGTTTTTTTATCAGATTTATATGGGGATCGGGGAAAGTTTTTTTTTCCTGGGTATATTTATCCGGGCAAATGATACCTATCTCTTAGGTGGGTAAATCAATGTTTTAAAAACTGATCTGGAGGCCGAACTGTTTTTTGCCACTGGGTCGCAGGTCACTGGTTCAACAGGTTAGGATGAATGGTTCAAACTGTGCCACATTAGTGTATATATATATATATATATATATGTCTGTGTGTATGTGTGTGTAAATATATATTTTAGCAATAAATAATGTTTAAAAATGTTTTAGATATGCTATATGTATTATTTTATATTTAATTTATGTTTCTTAAATTCAGTTTTTAATTTTTTATTTATAAACATTATTAAAAATTTCAATTTGAGGCTAAACAATGGGTTTTTTCTGAAAAATAGCGGGGATGCATAGAACTCGAAAAGTTACTTAAAATAAAAAAAAATCATCCCAATCAAACAATGGAGTGCAAAGTTATGGCCTCCAAAAATTTTGTATGCATTGAGTGTACAACCCACGATTCAGTCACCGGGTTGAATGGGTCAACGGTCAAACTGGTCAGGTCAAACGGTTCTTGACCAAGTCAACGGTTTTTTATCATCTGACTAGTCTTGATTGAATTGGACTCAGAATCCTGGCCGGGTGATAGTTCAAATGATTTGACGGTTGGGTTAACGGCAGGTTGAAAATGTTGGGATAAATAATTTTCCCACTTGAGGGAAAGTTGCCCAACACATGAATGGAACAAAATGCCTCTTTCAATAACAAATTTTTATAGGTAAAATAGTCATTACATTATTTAGATAAGAAATAAAAGAAGATGAATAAATACATTTACAAGGATAAATAACTTACTGAGAGGCAAACAGCCTAAAATGCAACGGGGACTTTGAGTTAGAAAAATATATATACCTTGACAGTGATGGCAGGGCCGTCGCCTATTTGATCGGCAGATATGACATTGTATTTTGCCAAGACAGATACTCCATTCTGGATTTCCTCTGAGACGCACTTGGTTCTTAATGGAGGAAGAGTCAACCAAATCGATTCCCCCAAAGGTAAAAGAAGACCCATCGAACTAACAATAAGAAACAAAGCTGGGATGCGCAGTGACATCATCGTTCCTTGTAGAATAACTTAAAACCAAATGAAGGAAGAGCACCTTCTACCTATCAGTCGCTTTCGCTTGCCCGCTCTGGTTGATGAACAGAGATGGAACAAGCGAAAGCGTCGAAGATTCAACGCAGGGACAGTGACCAAAAACCAGAACCCAGATCAGTATATAATATATATTTCTCAGGTTCTGATCTAGGTTGCTTACTGATAATTTTCAATATTATACGAGGATAATGTCCACTTTTGGGGAGTCCGGATCAGCTGGAATACCGCTATTAAAATTGCAAATGGTATTCCAAGAACATGGAAGGCATGTAATCCAGCTCCATTTCGAGTCACGGACTCAGGGTATGAGGCTAATAGCGGAGTATAAGTTTCAAAACCGGATTGGATCAGATGCTCGGATTGGAAAAATTGGGAATTGGTCAGGTGATCGGTTCTGTTTTACCTTAGAACTATTATTTTGTCAAAAACCGTTGATTTGATCAGCAAACCACTGATCTGAGTGTTCGAACCGTCCAATGGTTTTGGTTGTTTTTTATTTTTTTATTTTTTTGTTGAAACGGACTATCCATTTGGTTCAAATGGTCAGACTGTTTGACTTGAGAACGGGACCCTGATTGGTTCATTGTCCAATTCGATTCTAAAAACCTTAGTTTGGAGTGATCATTTAAACTTTCATAGTTAAAACAAATTTGTATTTTTAATTAGGGTTACTAAAACCTCCCTCAATTTTTTAAACAGTTGCTTGCTAATAGTAGTCAATTCTTTTTCAAACCTCAGACGCCATTATCATTAGAATATTGGCAAAAATTAGTGATGGCATCAACTAAACATTTTCTAGATGGCAAAATTGGCGAAGATGGGATTTTATATCTAACAAAATACCCCTGAATGAATCAACTCTTTCTCTTGTTGGAATTAAAGCCTCGTTTCAGTTACATGAATACGAGTCTGGAATCGAAATCGGAATGGATTATTTCGATTCCAACTATTTGGTTGGGTGGAATCGGAATCCCATTTACATTCTTACTGATTTCAATTTTCATTTGGTTGAGCTATTCTGATTCTTCCATTTGAGAGAATGAAATTCCTGCTAATTCCTATTCCCATTTCCATTTCTATCTGAATCAAGCAGATTATGAAAATAAATCATTCTGACTTTGATTCTAATTTCAATTCCAATTCTAAATACAAACCAAACGGACCCTAAAAATTGAGAACGAATACACCTCTTTCCACCTATCATTTGGTCCAATGGTGGGCGTCATTTAAAATTTAATAAACTATAAATAGGTAATGTCACCAATAGTGGTGATAGTTTGATTTTAATAATTGTAGTCTAGTGAATGAAGGAAAAATTAAATATGAAACTACTATTTATTATTAACAAAAAAAAAAATATCCTAGACTGCATGTACAAATCAATAATTTGAGAGTTGGATGACTCTCCAACTTGGCTGTTGAATACTTAAATTGAATCAAATGGTCAAACGTCGCTTTGGCCGAGTGGTTAAGGCGTGTGCCTGCTAAGTACATGGGGTCTCGCCGCGAGAGTTCGAATCTCTCAGGCGACGTGCGATCATTTTTAGGTCAAAGAAAATAAAAACCAATCAATCCGACAAACCGCTAATTAAAATACCAAGAAGAATGTGAATCGGAAGTGAACAATTCAAATGATGAAATACGTAAATTGTCAGACTATGTTTTCAAATCGTTATTGACGCAGGTGGTTGAACCATTTGAATCATAATTTTGAAATCGGACCGGACCAGTTGATTCGGGAATGGCAATTGGTTCTATTTCGTTCTAACCGTTCTTGGCCAAAAACCGTTGACTTGATCAGTGACCTACCCACTGATTTGGTGGTCGATTATTGATCCGAACAACAGTTTTGACCATTTTTTAATTATTTTTTAATTTTTTTAAATCAGAATAAACCGTCCATTTAAACCTGATGGTTGAACTGTTTGACTCGAAAATCAGTGGCCAAAACAGCTTCACGTCTTATCCGATTTTTTTAAAACCTTGATTTGAATTGCCAATAAGTGCAAATTTTGGTCTGGATTAACCTTAAACTCAAAAATTGGTGCAAAACCACCGACTTGGTCAAAAAATATGTCAACCTGGACGCATGAACCGTTATGCCATTTGACCCACACAATCTGTTCTGGGTTATAAATTATATAATGCCCAAAATATTTGAGAGGCCATAACTTATTTGCACTTGTTGGTTGGATTGAAGTGATATATATATATATATATTTATTTATTTATTTATTTAGGATTACTTTTTCCGATCTACAGCAATGCAAGGGCTGAAGGCACCTTGATCCATTATTTTTGTTGAAATAACAGTTTTTATATCTCAAATCTTGATTTCAAATATAGAAAAGTTAAGCTTAAAATAAAACATATATATTACATGCAGAATATAATTATATACTAGCAGGATTCGTGCCATGTATGAATTTTGTTAAGCAAAAGTTAAATAGTAGAAACAAATAAGAGTATACAATTGTTTTATGTTTTAATCTTTTAATAATTTTTTTACAATACAAAATTACAATAATTAATTTCAGTTAGGGTTCATCAAACCGATGAAAGTGACCAACCCAATCCAATTCAACCTGAGCTGATCAGATTTCTAGTATTTCCAATTGGGTTTAGTTCAGCAATTTCCCAACCCAACCAGGTTGGGTCAGTTCCGATTTGGTCATTTGTAAACCGACTTGACCATGTATATATATTAATATTTATATTTTAAATATAATTTTTAATACGAGAAAGTGGGAAATTCTCATATTTCTTAGTCTAAAATATTTTATAGTAAATTTAATTTTTTAATTTAAATCTTTTGAACCGATTTACTAAACCGATAATCAACCCAAATCGATACAACAACTTGGCTGATTTTCACTAATGGTCAGTTGGTTTCGAGTAACCAACTTCCCAACTTGACCAGATTGGTTTGGTTAGCCAAAATCATGCAACTGAACTGAACCTACCCCGTGAACATTTCTAATTTCAGCTAAATTAATAGTCTAATTTTTAATAAATAACTATTATTGAAAATTTATAGCAAAATACACAATTTTTGAAAATAAATTTATAATGAAAATACAATAAATACAGAAAATATATTAAATTAATAAATAAATAGTGTAATCTCAAGTAATAGTTTAATCTCTAATAAATATTAATTAATAAATTATAAAAAAATACATAATTACTAAAAATAATTTTATAACTAAACGACAATAAATAAAATAAGTATAATACATTAAATTTAAAAAGTTAAATAAGAGTAGTTTAATGTTCAATAATTATTGAAAATTTTTGGTTAAATAACAAAACAAAAATATATTTATTCATAATTATTTAAAATACATTATCACAAAAGTTCAACAAATAATTAATGAAAATACAATAAATATTAATTTTAGTATATACAATTTTGCTAGCATTATTAATTAATATAAGTAAAATTAGTTATTTGCAATATTATTTAGTTATTTAAATTTTTAAAATATAATTATTTATTGAACTTAATATTTTTTCTACTGTTAAGAAATTTTTTAAAATATTACAAAGTTTCATTATTTTTAATGTTATATTTTTATTATTTGAATAACATTTAAATTGAATAATCTGTTAAATTATTATTTATATTGTTAGTACATAATTTCATCATAAATTTTGTAAAAATATGAAATTATTAACAATATGAATTTTATTAAATCTATTATAATTATTTTTTGTCTTCTTAATAAACATTTTAATTCAAAATTTCTTTAGGTAGAGACTAGTAGAGACTCGTGCGATGCACAGGTTTTGTTAAAGCAGTTTCAAGCAATAGAGCTAAGGGTGCAAGTTGCGTGTGCCCAATTCAAGCCCAACCTACTTCAATCAAAGCTTTTGCATAGGTTGGATATGAGTTTTTTAACTTTAAGATGGGGAGGGTTTTGTAAATTCTAGACTTTACTCGCTTAGCGGGTTGGATTTTGAGAATCCAAACCCTCCTCACACATGAAAATGCAAAACCCTCCCCATATTCAAGGGTTGGGTTTAAAACCTACATCTAATTTCCTATTATTTCTTGTTATATAAAAGCAATAAATAAGTAAAATAACATAAATAAACAACAAAATTTCCAATCATTTGATTAAGATGTAAGAACACGTAAATCATCAATTATCATTTACATCTAATTCAAAATATTATTAAATTCAACACATAGTACATTAAGTTTATATATTTTCCAACAATGTGCAGGTTGAGGGGTCAGGTTTAGCCTAATAACGTACCCTACCTGTAATGCACAAGTTGTAGAATCCTAAAACACGACTTTCCTCAAAACCCATCTCTTAAACAAAAAAACCCACCTCCTCGAGGTGGGTAGGGGAGGATACCCATCGAGTAGAGTAGAAATTGTCATCCCTAAGCATGAGATGCTTAGTTAAGGTTGAGTTGGGCCTAGGTTGGTAAATTCAGGCTTAACCTTGAAATGGACAAAGCTTGAGCTTGAGGTTTGAGACTTAGGATTGGATTGACCCTCAACCCAACCCAACCCACTAAAGTTGCACCTAGTAGGGACCTGTGCGATGCAAATGCTTTGTTAAGGAAAAACTAAACAATAAAAGCATATAAGAGTGGACAATTGTTTTATATTTTAACCTTTTAACTAATTAATAATTAGTTATATTTTTTATACTAATTTTAATACTTTTTTACAATACAAAAATAACAATAATTAATTTCAGCTAGGTTGTTCATCAAATTGGTGAAACCGACCAACACGACCCAACTCGACTCGAGTTGGTCGGTTTTCTAGTATTTCTAGTGGGTTTCAGTTCAGCAATTTCCCAACCTAACCAAGTCGGGTCAATTTCAGTTTGGCCATTAAAATATTTTATATTGTAAATTTAAAATTTTTAACTTATTTTTTAATGACACCACTATAATTTTTAAATTTAATTTTTTAAGTTTAAATCTTTTGAACCAACCAACCAAATTGACCAAATTGAACATTGACCCAAACCAATATAACCAAGTTGGCTGGTCTTCACTAATGATTGGTTGGTTTCGGGTGACCAACTCCTCAACTAGGTCAATTTTGTTAGCTAAACAATGTACAATTGAATCGAACCAACCCGTGAACACTCCTAATTTTAGCTAAACTAATAGTTTAATCTCTAATAAATAACAATAGTTTAATCGCCAATAATTATTGAAGATTTTCTATTAAATAACTAAATAAATATAGATTTATAAATGACTATTGAAAATATATTTATCACAAAAATTCAAAAAATAATTACTGAAAATACAATAAATATAAAATTTAGTATATATAAATATATAATAAATATAGATTAAGATTTAAAAATTATTATCAATAAATATATTTTTCTGAAAGTTATTTTCTATAATTCTTAATTAATGTAGAAATTATTATTATATTATTAATACCTATTAAAAACATTTTTTTGAAAGTTATTACCTACTTTTTTTTATTTGAAAACTTCAATATCTCTAAATTATTTTATCTATTTTTCATTATTTCATTGATAATTAAAAGTTTTAAATTATTTATATTTGATATTCTTATTTTCAAATATTATTAAATCTATTATTTTCTTTATTTAATCTATTTTATTTTTTTTAATAATAATGAAAAAATTATTTAGTAATTAACTTTTTAATATTTAAAATATTTAATATTATTTATTGAAAATATTATTTACCTATTTAATTAATATCATTATTTATTTATTTCAATATCACTTAGTTATTGAATTTCATAATCCATAAAATCATAATTGATACTATTATTACATAATTTCATTATTAATTTTGTAAAATATAAATTATTATTAATTCAAATATTATGAAATCTATTATAATTGTTTTCTACTTTTAATAAAATTTTTAAGTCTATTACATAATTTTGTTATTTTAACAATTTAAAATTTAGTTATGTTAAATATTTAAATAAAATGTAAAATATTTAAAATTTTTCATCATCTAGTTTTTATATGTTTTAAAGTTGTTACATGATATTAAATATTTTGTTATTTAATATTTCACTATTTTTATATTTTGTTATTTATAATATTTAGTTATTTAAATTTTTAAATAATATTTTTTAATTTTATTATTTGAATAATATTTAAGTTGAACAATTGATAAAATTATAATTTATATTGTTAATACATAATTTTGTTATGAATTTCATAAAAGTAATAAAAATTATTAATAATATGAATATTATTAAATCTATGATAATTTTTGGGTTTTTTATAAATATTTTAAAGTTATTACATAATTTCATGATAATATTTAAATAATTCTTAAACTTTTTAATTCAAACTTTTTCTTTTGATAGATATAGATGAAAAGTGGGGTAGGATAAATTGGAATTAGAAATAATTTAGGAGATAATTTGGAATTATAGATAATTTAGGAGAAAGTGGGGGATAGTGGTGCCACTTGGCTAGATTAGATTATATTTTTGTAGAGAAAGATTTTAGAAATAGTTTTGGGAAGGGATATCCAAAGGGATAAACATAAAGGAAAGAGGGATGGGCTAGGCATGCTGAGATGTCAAAATGAGAGAGCAATGAAGGTTAAAATGAAGAGGATAAATAGAAATTAGAGATAATTTAGGGGAGAAACTTCATACTAAATTAGAGATAACTTAGGAGAAAGTGGGGGATAGTGGTACCACTTGGCTAGACCTTAGAAAAGCAAATCCCTCCTTTACCTATTGGATGTTAGAGAGGGGATTATTTAGGTAGGGGAAGTAGTTTAGGAGAAATTTTAGAAGAGATTATTTAAGTTATTTGGAATGTGTGTGGGGGGGAGAGAGAGAGACTCTAAAAGATTTTTATGGGAAAATGAGAGTATCTCATTGGTTGTTCCAAAAATGACATGGAAAATCAAAAAATGAGAAAAAATGAGAAAATTCCTAGATTTCCTTCTTTTAATATATACTAGTGGGAACTCGTGCACCCAACCCAACTCAACCAAAGATTTTGCATAGGTTGGGCTTGAGTTTTCAAACTTCAAGCTGGACTTAGGCCAAAAAACTGACGTCTAACCTAAATATAGGTTGAGCTTGGGTTGAGGGCACAGGTAGCCCAAGCTTGATTTGATCAATTTGAGCCCGTCCAACATTTTGTGATATACATATCTACATATTATCAAATATATTCTACCTAAAATTGGGCCGCAAAGCTCAACACATCCAATCTTAAACCCAACCCAAGATGTTAGGTTAAAGCTTAGGTTAAGGCTAAGTTGGTAAGAGAAATATTATTGGTAATTTTCAATAATTACTAATAATTTACTAATATATAACAAATATAGAAATAATTACTAGTAATTTACTAAAAAATTAGATTTATATTTATTGGAATTAGTTTTCCACAAAAAATAAATTACTAAAACTTTTAATTATTATCTGATAATATCTTTAAATATTAATAGATTGTCAAAAATTACTGAAAATGTAAAAGATAAATTTATATTTATTGAAATAAAATTTTCAATGAAAAATTACCAACAATTTTTAATTAATAATTTTTTATTAATTAATTATCAATTTCAATAATTAATTTTCAAAAATTTCTGAAATTAAATTTCCAAAATCAGTAATTTTCAGCATGTAATTTTTAGTAATTAAATTTTCCATTTTACCAAAATTATGAAAAAGTATAGTTTAGGTGTTGATATTTACTGAATAGTATTTGATAATATCAATAATTATTGAAAATATCAAAATATTTCACAAATCAATTTAACTATTTTTTTTTGTTTTTAGTTGGTTTATTGGACATGTAATATAGATTAAGAGTTGTTTTAGGAGGAATTTTAGGTGGGAGAGGAAAAGATTTCCTAAGTTAATGAGTTTTCTTCCTAAAATAAAGTTAATGAGTTTTCTTCCTAATTTAATTGGGCAAAAAGAAGGAGAGATTGCCATGATTGGTGGCAACTCCATAGACTTCTAGAGGGGATCTTGCACCCCCTCTAGAATGGCTTGGTTTGGGTAGCCAAGCAAGGAGTTAAGGGCTGCTGACGTGGCAAGCTCTACTTTAGTACAATTAATAAGAAACATTATTTATGCCTAAAACAAATTTTATCCAACAATAATTAATAGAAAATAAATAATTAACATCTAAGAATAAAACATAAATTAATAAAAATTTATTAGTCCATTTAAAAATAAAAATAGTAAATTATAATTAAAAAATTAGTAATTCATAAATAAAAATAAAATCCAATAAAACTCCAATTAGAAATTAATATTAATGAAAACTAAAATTTCAATTAAAAACAATAAGAATAATATTAAAAGTAGAAATAATATATATATAACAAAAATAGTAAAACTTTATTTTTTATAAAATTATTAAAAATAAAAATAAAATACATTTATCTTTACTTTAAAACTCAAATTAATAAAAGGAAATAGAAAATAATAAACCTAATATTTTGAAGCCCTTTCATTTTAAACAGATTTCCATGATAAATGATGTTTAGTGCGGGCTCCGCACCAGTTATAAAATACATGGGATCGACAGCCATTCAACTTCTCAGTGCGGGTTCCATGTATTTTATTACTGGCATGGGGGTATTATCATTGGTTCCACAGCCTGCTACACACAGCTAAAAGCCTTCAGCTCATCCAATTTTGCTTTTTAAGTGGCTGGTTACTGAAATTTAGAATCAACCTATATTCGGTTATTTTTCTGTTTTTTCTTAAGATAAAAGGGTCAGAGGGGCGTTAAAAGAGCTGGAACTTGTAAGTCTTTGATTATATCTACCAAAAGAATTGGATTAGCTGAAGATGATGTTCTGATAAAAGAAAGGGAATGGGGTGAGAATTGCAGTGGACATTCCAAATGCAATCTTATGGAAGAGGAAGATAAACTGGATGAAAGAGGAAGATAAAAATTCCAGACTTTTTCATGTTTCATTCTAGCTAGCTAAATAGAAAGAAAAATAAGTTGAAGAGGGTAAAGTTGGAGAATGGGCATTGGATTGATCAATATGAGCATATTATAACTGTAGTAGTTTCTTTCTTTCTTTCTTTTCTTTTCTTTTTTTTTTTTTTTTTTTTTTTTTGAGAAGGTTCTCTCTCTATATATATAGAAGATCTTAATGGTGACGGATAGATTGGGAGGTAATTAGGTAAAGGAGGTGATGTTTAAACTTAACCGGGGTGGTTCTGTTGGTCTTGATGGTTTTATTAGTTTTTCTTTTTTAGTTAATGTTGGGAAATTATATAGAAGGAAGTTGTTAAAGAGGGGTGATAATGGGCCGGGCGGAGCTTTTCACCTGTGATATGGGTTATATCTTGGGGACGGCCCAGGCCTGGGTTCCAGGATGGACTTATAACTTTTATTATAAATACATTAAATATATATTACTTCATAATATATGCATGTAATATGTGTAAAAAATTATTTTATACATTATATAATAGAATATGCTATATAACATATGAATTGTACATGACATATTATAATATTTATATTTAAAACATACGATATAACATATAAATATTAATATATTAATATATGGAGGCTCGGACGGGCTTGATGAAGTACTGAGCCTAGGTTCAGCCTGGAAATTTGCAGGCTTGAACACAAAATCCAGGCCTTAGTCTTGAATTTCCGGACCTGGCTGGGCTGGGATGAAAATGATCACCCGTAATCGTTGATGTTGTAACTTCTTTCTTTCCTACATTTTATGACATGAAAATCATTTTGAATATATATTTTCTGAGGAGCAAGAATTTTACATCCCAAGATGGCTTCTCCTCCACCAAGACAATGTTTGGGGTCAATGAAAAAAAGAAAATGGTTTGAAAATTATTTTTTTAACAATTTAAAATTCATTATCAAATTTCGTTAATCTTGATCTTTTTTACATTCCATTTAAAAATAATAAAAATTAATGAGAATATATTATTTTTAAAAATAATTTGGTAATTTTAGGATCCATTAAAATTTCATTTAAAAACTACTCACTGGATTTTGTACAAAGAATAGCGTCATGGGCCATGCAATGAACATGGCCCACTGTTGTGCCATGTCGCGCCGGATTGTGGAACCTCGAAATCAAAGCCCAGCATGGCCTAGGGGGTGTGAGTCGGGCTGCAACATGACCCGATTGCTATAGTAACCGAGCCATGCTTGACACAGCTTATATCATACTAAGCTGTGCTGGTCCGCAAATGACACGGTCCACTTAAGCATTTAGTTCATAGCAACATTTTCTCATTTTTCTCATTCCTCTCATTTCTATTCATTCATATCCATTCTACAATAATAAGAGTAATGAATGAGAGTTGAACCAAACATGGTTTGAAATTAGCAGATTTATATTAGAGCCGTTAAAACATATACAATGTAGATGTGTAGTGGAATGTACAGTCCTGGAGGTTAAAAAAATTAAGAATAATTCAACATATTAATTCGTTGATGCTTTAACAGAAAGAAATTATACAAAATATGTCATAAAAAGGAATAATATGTATACATGTTTTGGTAGATGTCAAGTTTGTAGAACTGAAAAAAGATAATAATGTACATGTATTATATATACACCAATGTACATGTATTATATATATACCAATGTACATGTATTATATATACACCAATGTACATGTATTATATATACACCAATGTACATGTATTATATATATACCAATGGACCAGAAGCTTTGCCCTATATAGGTTAGAAAAAAGCTGTTGTAGGTTCAGCATCTGGAGACTAGCCAACCCATCATGTCTACATAATAATCCTCTTCTTTTGGAAGTAGCGTTTCAAATACCAAAGCTGCAAAACTGAAACCACTACGCAGATCCCCACGGACATGATACTGAACATTTCTACTCTGTCATTGGTTTTCTCACTTACCATCCTCATTTCCGCTTCCCTTTTGATGAACAACCAATAATAAATTAATCAAATCTTATTCTACCTGCAGACTAACAGAATGACAACCAAATCTGGATTCATTGAACCATAATAGAACAAACACTACGTACCTGCTTTTGAGATGGAGCATCTTTTCATGAATGGACTCCACTATTGCTTCGTGTTTCTTCAGCTCTAGCTCAACACCCTATATGACACGGGATGTATATATATATAAATGCATCAATCGAAGCACTAGCTGAGCGAAGGAGGTAAAGAGAAAGGAAGAAATATATATATGCAGACCTTGAGCTTTTCTTTTCTTGCAACAGAATCCCAGTCCCTTGCAGCAATTCCGATCTTCCAATCAAGGTTAATGCTTGCTCCACCCTCTTCATGATAGTTAGACAACCAAAAACAAACCAAGTACTTCCCAACAGCGGTTGTTCTGAATTCAAACCGGCCTTCAGTTGCATTTTCATCTTTATAGATGATTTGTCCATATGGAGATGTCACCTGAAAAGAGTGTACTTAGCTTCTTATCAATCATCAATCATTCATATTCCAATAGAAATCATCAATGCATCAGGGAATTTGGGGTAGAAAATTTTACCTTGGCATTGATGTCGGGGAGATCGTGGGATTGGTTGTTGCCGATGACATTGTAATTGATCGAGACGTCGATGTTCGTTTGGATTACTTCTGAAACGCACCTAGTTGTTGAACGACGAAGATTCAACCAAACTGCTTCCCCCAAAGGTAGATGAAGACCCACCAAACATACAATAAGAAACAATGCCAGAACGCGGAGCGCCATCATCGTTTCCTGTAGAAAACTTACACCAACGAAGAGAACCTTCTATCTATCGCTTTCGCTTGCCCGCTCTTGTGGGTCAATAGAGATGGAGCAAGCGAAAGCGTCGAAAATTCAAAGCAGCAGGGACAGGGACCAGAAACCAGAACCCAGATCACTATCTCTCAATTATGTCTGGTCTGGGTTGCTTATTCATCACTGAGAACATGAATTTATAGAAGGGTTCTCCATTTTGGGGAATCCGGATCAGCTGGAATACCACTATTAAAATGGCAACTGGTACTCCAATCATACCAAGGCGTATAAATCAGGAGGGTTCTCCATTTTGAGTCTCTTGGTGAAATTTCCCTAAGATGATAATGGAGTTAAACAAGCTAGTATTTTTAGTTAACAAAACCCTTTTCCCTTCCTTTGGATTTGGAGCTCTCCACCAGAAATAATAAAATAATTATTTTTTCATATTATCCGTTGGTGCTCTATTTTATTTATTTTACTTTGTTAATGATTAAATGTTATAATTTTTTGCAAATATTACTTAATTATTTAAAATATTTAATATTGTCAAATAATATAAGGTTGGGTTGGTATTTGGTTGATACTCAACATGACCCAACCCACCAAGTTGCATCCTAATAACAATGTGACATTTGTAATTAGCATGGTGTTTGGAAGTATGGGCGCTTTTTGGGATCAATTTTCAAGAAAAAATGTCCATGCTTTTAAGACCCGTTTTTCACAAAAAAACGCTTCTGCCATGTAGGTAGTGAGCAACAATACTATGCTGTTTGATAAGGTGATTTTCATCACTGCTTTTCATGTATGTGCTGACAGGTAAGCACCACATAGGATACACATCAGTCAACCGTTGGGGGAAACAGTTCACCGAATTTGGCATTTCATGCGTCAATGGGGTCCTGATTTTCGAGGCATGCCTGATTTTTTAATAATCAGCTGAACCAAACAATATGGGCGTTTGTTGAAACGCCTATATTGATCCAACGTGGCATCGTTTTTTGAAAAACAGCCACGGTTCCAAACATCCCCTAGATTAAACCAAATTAACTAAGTACAACCTTTGCATTCATTATTTTTGGGTTTTTTAATTATTTTTAGATAAAAAAAATTAATATTGAAACCAATTAAAGGAGCTCCAGGAGATGGGATAACCCCATTGCGGTTAACTTTGACTGTTGGGGCCCAACAGCATAGGCTGTTGAGACAGTTTCTGTGGTGGGTACGTTCTGGGCAGTCACCTATTCATGCCCATGCTTTGGTTTTTAGTTAAAATAAATTAATATATAAATACTAATTTACCCATTCTCATGGTAACATGGCATTTACAGAAATTCTCTCAACAATATAGACTGTTGGCCCCCAACAGCTAAAGTTTTTCCACCCCTATTATGTAGCCTAATGAACCAAAATTTGCACTCATTGGCAGTTCAAATCAAGGTTTTAAAAATCGGATCAAATGCGAAGCTGTTTTGGCCACTAGTTCCCAAGTCAAACAGTCCAATCATCTTGTTCAAATGGACGGTTCATTCTGATTTAAAAAAATAAAAAATAAAAAATAAATAAAATAAAAAACAGTCAAAACTGTTATTTGGATCAATAAACCAACCACCGGATCAGTGGGTCACTGACCAAGTCAACGATTTTTGGCCAGGAATGGTTAGAGAGAGATAGAACCAATTGCCATTCCCGAATCAACTGTCCGGTCCGATTTTCAAAACCATGATTCAAATGGTTCAACCACCTGCGTCAACAAAGATTTGAAAACATAGTCCTGACAATTTACATATTTCATCATTTGAATTGTTCACTCTTTACTGGTCCGATTCACATTCTCCTCTGGTATTTTAATTAACGGTTTGTCGGTTTGATTGTATTTTTTTCTTTGACTAGAAAAGAAAAAGAACGTCGCCTGAGAGATTCGAACTCTCGCGGGGAAACCCCATGTACTTAGCAGGCACACGCCTTAACCACTCGGCCAAAGCGACGATTGACAATAAGATTCAATTCAAGTATTCAACAGCCAAATTGAGGAGTGATCCAACTCTCAAACTATTGATTTGTACATTAGCTATTTATAGTTTATTAAATTTTAAAAGACGCCCACCATTGGACCAAATAATAGGTGGAAAGAGGTGTATGCGTTCTCAATTTTTAGGGTCAGTTTGTTTTGCATTTAAAATTGGAATCAAAATTGGAATAATCTATTTTTATAATTTATATGATTCAGATAGAAATGGGAATGAGAATTGGAATTAACATAAAAGGGATTTCATCCCCAAGGGAAGAGCAGAGAATGGCCATTCTCTCAAATGGGAGAACTGGAATAGTCCAACCAAATGAAAATTGAAATCAATAGGAATGGGAATGGAATTTCAATTCCGTCCAACCAAACAGTTGGAATCAAAATAACCCATTCCAATTTCAATTCCTGACCACTATTCTTGTGACCCAAAGAGTTGATTCATTCAAAGGTATTTTGTTCGATACAAAATCCCATCTTCGGAAATTTTGGCATTTAGAAAATGTTTAGTTGATGCCATCACTAATTTCTGCCAATGCTTTAATGATAATGGCGTCAAAGGTTTGAGAAAGAGTTGACTACTATTAACAAGCAATGTTAAAAAATTGAGGGAGGTTTTAGTAATTAACCCTAATTAAAAATACAAATTTGTTTTAACTTGATCCACCTCTTGTCTTAATGGGAATTATAAAAATTTAAATGATCACTCCAAACCAAGGTTTTTAAAACTGGACCAAACAATGAACTGGTCAGGGTCTGGTTACCGGGTCAAATTGTTCAACCGTTTGAACCAAATAGACAGCCCGTTTTGACAAAAAAAATAAAAAAAGTCAAAACCGTTGGACAATTCAAACAGTTCGAACACCCAAGTCAGCGGTTTGTTGACCAAATCAACGGTTCTAGGGTAAAATAGAACCAGTCACCTGACCGGTTCCCATTTTTCTAGTCTGACCGTCTGATCCGGTCCGGTTTTGAAAACCATGCTCGAAACAAAACAAAAAACAGTATTCCAGCTGATTTGGACTCCCCAAAAGTAGACATTCTCCTCGTCTAATATTGAAAACTATAAGTAAGCAACCTAGACTAGAACTTGAGAAATATATATTGATTTGGGTTATGGTTTTTGGTCATTGTCCCTATGTTGAATCTTCGACACTTTCGCTTGTTCCATCTCTATTCACCAACCAGAGTGGGCAAGCGAAAGTGACTGATAGGTAGGAGCGGTCAAGGGAGAGAAGGTTTCCTCATAGTCAATACATTTTTTTTGAGTATAAAAATTTTTCATAAGTTAATCTTTATAGGTTTCAACTTTTCCACCATGGCCCTTCTTCCTCTTGTAGATCCACTTACAACCAGTTGTTTTTACCCCAAGAGACGGGTCTAAAAGAGTTCAGACTTAGTTTGTGTTCATTAAGTTCATCTTGGTTTTCATGGCATCTACCCACTTCAAAAAATCTATGTCTAACATAATTTCATATAAGTCAGTAGATCTTCCTTATTATCCACGGTTTTTATCAACTAACTTTCTTGATCATAATTGAAATGAACATGAGGTCTAGGCACCCATGTAGATCTTCTAAGCTAGGTATTGGTATTTAAAACTTGTAGGCTATCTCCTACTACTCATGAGCCATCTTCAATCAAGAATAATTTTTTGATGATGATTGCTTAGGATGTAGTTCTCTTTTGAGAAGTTGACACTTCGAATAACAAATACCTTTAATTCATTTGGCTAAATGCCCAATTGAGTCCTTAGGGTAGCCAATAAGTATGCAACGATTGGTTTTGGATTCCATTTTGTCTACAGTTGTCATTTTGACATGTGTTGGGAAATTCCATACCTTAAAGTGTTTGACACTTGGTTTCTTGCCAGTCCAAAGCTTATATAAAATCTTAAGAGCTAACTTAGTTTGAACCCAGTTTAGCACGTGGATTGTAATATCTAATGTGTGTCCCCAAATGGATATGGATAATTCTAAGTGAACAAGAAGTGATTGGACCATATCTCATAAGGTCAAATTTCTTCTCTTTGATACATTGTTTAATTGTAATGTACAAAAGGAAACAATTGTAATATAATCCCATTGTCTTTTAAATAGTCATTGAATTCTTCAAAGGGATATTCACATCATTGATCTAATTAAAGGGCTTCGATTTGTCTCCCTAATTATTTATCGACTTCATGTCTGACACTAAGAGGCAAAAGTGACTAACATGTTGGTCTCTATGACTAAGTTTCGAAATTACCTTATTTCTTTTTCTTGAAGGATTCCACATGTTGATGACAATTCCACTTTTAGTGTTTGGTCTACTTGTAGAAGTGAAACTCATCTAATCACTTGTCTCTTTTTTGCCTCTTTGGCATGCCAACCCTCTTCTATGACCTCTTCATGCCCTTATATGCCCCTTTGGCATGCTAGCCCAACTGGTCAATTGTCCCCACTCTTTTTGCTTCTATCGAGACACCAAGGGTAAAGATTTAGGAGAATGACGGTTCAACCTAGGGTCAGAATTTTTAGGCCCAAAGTATAGTTGGATGGTTGCCAACTCGGAATTGATGCCAATTCACAGGCGGGCATTAGTGTATAGAGTGGGGTTTTTTACATTTTGAATGTTTATAGATATGCAGTAGAATTCAGAAACTTGCATTGGGCATGTCCGTACTTTTACGTAAAGATTTTGGGTTGATCGATCTTCGGTATTGCCCATAACACCGCATATATAGATCTTTCTGTCTTGTGGTGATTAGTATCTTGAACCCATGTATTGATTGATCTATGGAGAGAATCATCTCTCAAGGCCACCACGTGATAGAAATGAGTCGACCAACAACATGAATACCCAAAAATAACATTTTTGAGAGAATAATTTCTACCAAGGCTACCCACGTGTTAAAAACGGGTCGAGTTGACTTATATGCCTGAAATGCAAAAATTGTGCAGAAAAATACCAAAAAATTTGTAGAAAATGCAAACATTTTGCAAAAAAAAAACTAGAAAAATTATAGAAAATGCAAAAAAGAAAGAAATATTGTAGAAAATGCAAAAGCAAAAGAAATATTGCAAAAAATTTAGAAAAAAAATATAGAAAATTTGCAAAAATATAGAAAAAATACCAGAAATTGCAAAACCTTTGTAGAAAAAATGCAAATAATACTAGAAAATTGCATATATGCTTGAAAACACTAGAAAAATTGCAAGAAATTAAAAAATAGCAAGAAATGCAGAAAATACCAGAAATTGCAAAAAATAGCAGAAAGTGCAAAACATGCATAACTTTTGCAGAAAAATTGCAAAAAATTGCAGAAAATACCAAAAAATGCATGAAAACACTAGAAAAATGCATAAATTATACATAAAAATACCAGAAAATTACAAAAATGTAGAAAATACTAGAAAATTGTAGAAAACACAAAAAATTGCAGAATTTACAAAATATGGTAGAAAGTTGAAAAAATAATGCAGAAAATATCAAGAAATTGCAGGAAATACAAAAAATACCAGAAAATTACAAAAAAATGCAGCAAATACAATACAGTTTCAGAAAAATTCCAGAAAATTGTAGAAAATAACATAAAATAGAAAAATTGCAAAACTTATGCAAAAAATTAGTAAAAATTTTTAGAAAATGCACAAACAAATGCTATTAAGTGGCATTTGAAAAAGACACAGATGCCCTTTGAGTGTCATCTAATTTTCTTTATCAACCATTTAAAAGTTGACAAAAAATCAGCATTCCCAAATCCTTGCTTCTTGAATTCAAGAAAGTTGGGGTCACATTTGAGTTGGCATTCTGGTAACCTCAACTATCTTGAATAGAAGATGGAAGGATTTGGGACTGTTAGTTTTTTGTTAATGTTTGGATGATTGATAAAGAAAATTAGATGAACTGGAAGGGTATTTGCATCATTTTCAAATGCCAGTTAACAACTAGTTAATAACATGTACTGGATTATTACCTTTTAAAAGTTTGAATACTGAATTATCACATTTTAAAGTTTGGAGACCAAAGTGACACTAATCCAAAATACATGGATTCCTACACTGCTACAGCTGCAGCTTAGCTTTGATTCGAATCAAGCTGCAGATACTCTACTTCGAGCAAACTGTGTTGATATTCTGCTGGTTTGGCGTCTTAAATTCAAGAATGGAGTGTTGAGGCTGTGAAGATGATGCATAATTAATACATGAAGAAATTGAAAAGAATAAGAATAACAAGAAGAGAAAATTAGCGTGTGTTACGTTACGTTAGCCAACCAGAGAAGATTACAGTCAGTCAGTCACCAATTGTATGGATTCTGACTTCTGGGGTGCATTCTTTTGATTGGGTTTGGTAGCCAGTTGCACGGACGCGACAACACTATTAATGGTCTAACAATAACAAGAGACTATAAAAATAGAGTCCAGATGATATTTCGAATGAAAGGTTGCAAAAGACTGATGGATATGGACATAGGTTTATCTTAAGGTTGTGTTTGGTTTAAAGGAAAAAATAGAAAAAGGTAGAAAAATCTGTATAAGATTTGTAAAGATTTTTCTATATTTCCCTTCCTTTCCCTATTTATTCCTTAAATCAAACATAACCACTGTATATTAAAAACATCTCCCCTGCATAATATTATATAAGTACAGAATACATGGTGAGATATACATACGAGGTCGATGTGAAATGTGCTGAGTCAGGAGCACGACAGTTTTTAGACAGTGAGTTTACATCGGGTGCAACTGCAAGCCTGCAACCAGGATTGCAGCACTCCTTTTCAAACCCGGTGAAAATAAAATCTTGTGAAACTTTCTAATTCCAATAATGATGTGTCTGTGTTTTAGTGGGTGGGTGGAAGAGAGTGTTGCTGTTATGGTCACTGCAGATGTGTTCTCGGGCTGGAGGGAGGAAGTGAGATCGGCTTTGGTGCTCACAAGATTGCACAGCCTTTTACACCGTATATTGCAGAACACAGCCTTTTATACCGTATATTGCGAATATCTCGGTATTTGTATATTTTTTTGATGAGGAAATATTCAGGAAGCAAGGCTGCAAGGGACTGTACTAACGGAGTGAGCAGCCCATTTATGAGGATGTTAAAAGAGGGAAAAAGGGGGAAATTTTCAGATTAATACCCTGTACTTAAGGGATTAATATCATTTTAGTCCCTTAACGTACTTAAACTTCCAAAACACATCAATTTAATCTTTGCCATTAGGAATGACAATTTTCCCCATTTTCTCAATTCTCGTGGAGATCTGCCCTGAATGAAGCGCGGGGATAGGAATGATTTTCCCCTTGTGGGGATGAGGATAGGGAAATTTTCATCCCCATTGGTGGGGATGGGGCAGGGACGAGGAGAGCACTCTCCCTTTAGGGACCCCGATCCCTGCCCTATTGGATCCCCATTAATACAGTATGTATATATGTATGCATACATTTATATATGCATGCACTTATTTATTAATATTTTTAAAAATAATATGATTGAATATGTTTGAATTTTTCTAATATGATTATAATTTTTAATTATTTTATTTTTATTTATTAAATAAAAACAAAAACAAAAACAAAATGGTTGGTATTATAAAAATTCATTAAGAGTGGGGATCCCCACGGAAACGGGGATGGGGATTTTCACGGGAATGGAGATGGGGAGAGGCTCCCAGTCCCAGCCCCACCCCATTCTCATTCCTATTAACCATTAACGAACCATTAAAACTATTGTAAAAAGACAAAAATACCTTTTAGGTGTTATCTATTTTTCTTTGCATTTGGAAAAAATGCAAATGGAGCATAAAATTTGCACCCTATTTCCACCTTCCAAGAAGGAGAAAGATGGCACGCTATGTGTCGTCTCTATTCACGAAATGTATCCATTTGTCATCGCTCCCCTCATCAACTAGTTTGAGGCCGTATCTGATGCGATACAGCCACTTGAACCATTCAGACGAGACAAACACACACTGAATGTAAAACAACAGAAAACATAAAGCCAAAAAAAAAAAAGATGTTACATCCGTTGATCAGATTATGGGTATAAAAAAAGTTGATGCGACTTGAACCCCTTGGAGGAGATTATCCGAGAACCACAATTTTTTAATAAAAAAAATTACATGTTTAAAATATGTTGATCAGATTATCGCTGTGTGTTTGCCTCCTGGGCGTCGATGATGGCAAGTTCTTGCGACTTGATATAATTTGTTTTCTTTAAAAATCAATAAATTATTAAAAAAATAAAATATATCAATTTAAATAAAGAAAAACAAAAAAATATATGTATTTATTTTAATTATTTTCATCATATATATACATGTTTTTTATAAAAAATAAATAATATAATATAAATAATATTTTTATAAATAAATAGATAACATATATATGTTTATTACATATTTTTATATAAACAAATATATAACATATATTGGATTAGATATTCTCCAATCGAATAGGGGTAATTTGAATCTGATCCAATTCGATTTCTAATAGGATCTTATTATCCGATCTAAAGATTCGAACAAAAATGGTCTAAATTCGACAAAATAAAATCAGATCTCGGATCAGATCAGATCAGATCCATTTGCACCCCTATTTATGGTTAGACATTTAGGGGGTGTGGCGGCATGATTGGCTTTGTTTTTTTTGAAAACAAAAAACAATTGTCACATTAGTACAAAATTAATAAAATTAGAGGACAAATGTAATATGTATATGTAATGTTTCTTAATTGGAGATCACATTGGTGCTTCACATAGCCACAGCACATCCCAACCGTGTATTGTTCACCTCCTAGGCTTCATCTAAATTATGGATTAGCAAATCATGGGAACTAGACAAAAACACTCGATATATTAGTGATCTTATTTCAACATGTTTGGAAGCCCCGTAAAGGCATTTCATTTTCTATAGCATGGTTTTGGAACCACCATTGATCTGGACAGTCAGATTGTTTGGCCAGAAACTGTTTGGGCAATCGGTTCCGTTTCACTCTTAATCCATTATTTGACAAAAAACCGTTGACTTGATCAATGACCTGTTGATTTAGGCAATTGAATTGTTGACCCGTTTGACCCAAACAATAGTTTTTGGTCTTTTTATTTTCATTTTTTAATTTTTTTAATTTCCTTAAATTAGAATACACTATAACAAAGTAGGCCTCTAGCGGCGGATTTATCTGCCGCTATAGGGTCACAAAACTGCTGCTATAGATCTATAGCGGCGGATTTCCGGCGAATGGCTTTTTCGCTGCTGAAAATCACGTCGCTATAGGTTATAGTGGCAGATACAAAAACCGCCACTATAAATGTGCAATAGCGGCAAATATATATCCTATTGCGGCGGTATATTTGTCGCTAAAAAGCTACCAAATTCTTTAAAATAATTATATGCGCCACTATATGTATGTGTTTGGTACATATAACGGCACATATATCCACCGCTATAGATATACACTTAGACATATAGCGACAAATATATCCCCTGCTATAGATATAAATTTAATATATATAGCGGCAGATATAACGACCATTATATAGGTGTGTGTTTTATATATTGTGGCACATATATCCGCCGCTAAAAAATAAAAACATATATTTAGTGGCAAATATACCATTCCTATAAGTCAAATTATAGGAAATATCAGTACTGCTATTATATATATATATATATATATTTTTTTTTTTTTACAACCTATAATATATTTACATAGGACACATACTGTTTAATTTTTACATCACATTAGAATTGCAAATAAAATTTAATATTATTTATTAAAGTACACCAAAATGTGGATTCATACATAAATGTTACTAAAATAAACCACAATAAAAATGTAAAATGTTGATCTCAAAATATCTTCATCCATGCCTATTATCACTCCTTCCATATTGGTTCAACCTGAAAATCAAAATGGAAAAAAAAAAACATAAAAATTAGATAACGCATTATGTACATCAAGTTATAATGCGTAACTTGATGGAATATGCCCCACTTGGGAGATATCCATATGCCAAGAATAGCTTAACTTAATAATCCCCATCTAACTATCACATTTAATCAAGATTGACTATTAAGTTTCTTTTCCCTTTAAGACAATGCAAGATGAGAGAGATCAAAGAGCTACACAAACCAATTAAACAAGATCCTAGGCTAGGAGAATTTCTAGGAAAGACCAACTAAATGATAGATGCAATCCCACTATGTACTCTACAATTATGGTTATTAATTGGTTGTATTAAATGAAACCTTCACTTTCCATTCTAATTTGTTTTCCCGTTATGTTGGAAATGGGGAACAGTAGTGCATTAAATCAGATACTTCAAAAACAAAATCAAAAGTAAAGCTCTATTAATTTCTTAATATTGAAAAAATAATTATTTTATTAAGCATTTAACAATAATATATTATTTTTATTAAAAATTATTAATATAAATGAATCTAAATTACTAAATTATTTTTATAATAAATCAATAAAAAAAAGATTAATTATTTTAAACAACATTGTATTCTATTGTTAATTTTCCCTTGACAAATCTGGTGCATTGCACGGGTCACGGCTAAGATACATATATGGTGAAGTATATATATATATATATATATATCATGCAATATCGAACAGGCTGAGATTTGGTTGGGCTAGGCTCGAAGTTGGGCTCAGGCTACCCGAGTCCTCAACCTAAGTCCAACCTTTAAGTCAGGCCCATGTTTCGTAGCGCTGATCCATGCCGAAGCCCAAACACTCAATTTACAGCCCACTCTCATCTTCAGTTACCCTTTCAAATTTCAGTTATTATGAATTATGAAAATTATAAAATTTTAAATGGTCAAGAAAAGAAAAACGGTTGGTACAATTGCCATTTTAATAGTGGTATTCCAGCTGATTCGGACTCCCCAATAGTAGACAATCTCCTTCTATAAATTCATGTTGAAAATGAACAATAAGCAACCCAGACTAGAAAAATAAAGAGAGGGTGATCGTCTGGGTTGTTGTCTCTGGTCCTTGTCCCTGACTTTGAATCTTCGACGCTTTCGTTTGCTCCATCTCTGTTGAATATTCAGAGAGGGCAACCGAAAGCGATCGAGAGATAGAGGTGCCCTTGCTTGGTTGGGTTAAGCTTCTACGTAGATCGATGATGGAACAACGTTTGTTAACCTTGTGTCTTATTGCAAGCTTCATGGGTCTTCTTCTGCCTTTGGGGGAAGCCATTTGGTTGAAACTTCCTCCTTCAGAAATCAAGTGTGTTTCAGAAGAAATCCAACACAACGTCATGGTCACGGGCAATTACAATGTCATCTTCGAAGACCAAACCAACGATGTCCCTGCCATCAACGCAAGGGTACGCGCGGTTTCTACCCCCAAATTCTCTAATGCATTTAGTGTATTTTTCTATTATTTCTGTTGGATGTTGATTAGTGATTAAAGTCATTAAACCCCTATCACCTACATCTGTGACTGCAACTGATCACCTGATAATTAAATAGTCCTTTTAATTTGTTTTTTCAGTTGACATCTCCATTTGGGAACATCATCCGTGAAGTAGAAAATGTCACTGATGACCAGTTTGAATTCAAAACCACAAAGACGGGGAGTTACATCCTTTGTTTTTGGATGTATGATAATCGAGATGTAGTAGCAAACATCAACCTTGATTGGAAAGTCGGAATTTCTACAAGGGACTGGGATTCTGTTTCTAAACATGAAAAGCTTGAGGTTTGCACTTGCTCCTCTCTAGCTATAGCTAGCTCTTTAATTTAATTTGCCTCCTGGCTCAGTGATTCAAATTCAATTGATGAATATATATATCGTGTCATGAAGGGTGTTGAGCTTGGGCTGTGGAAAAACGAGTTAATAGTGGATTACATTCACGAAACGATGCTTCGTCTTAGAAGCAGGTATGGTTTAATTTCTATACATTATGATTCAATACATCCAAATTTAGTTGACATTCTTAATTTACACTCGTTGATCTAATAACATCTGATTTATTAACTATTTCTGGTTGATTATAATAGGGAAGCGGAAATGAGGATGGTAAGCGAAACGACCAATACAAGAGTAGCAATGTTCAGTATCATGTCCTTGGGTATGTGCGTAATGGTTTCAGCTGTGCAACTATGGAATTTGAGACGCTACTTCGAAAAGAAGAGGATTATTTGAACTTGCCGAATTGATAGTTTCCAAATACAGAAGAACATACAACCATTTCAAGGAATGAAAAATTAGATCCGGATTATAGAGGTCTTTGCACCAATGCTTTCTTAAGTTTCTAACTCTGGGTAAAATTTTTTGGGTTATTGATAGAATTTCCGGCCTTGCTGAAAGAGGAACAATGGAATCCAGAATAGCTAACTAACTACATGGAAGTGTGTAGCTCGAAGCATATCTGCTACGTACATGTACATTAAACTTTGTCAGTTCTAAACACTTGACACCCACAAAAATATATGTATACATTTTATTCTATCTTATGAATCTTTTTTTTTTTTTTTATAGTTGCATTTTGCAAAAGCATCAATTCATATCTAAGATTCTACCATAAAAATGATATTTGAGTTTTGAGAAGCACACTACCACATGTTTGACCAATACACACTAACGAACTCATCAAGGAGAAACCAAATTCAACCTTAGCACTGGAACAATCCACCATACTTTCACACTCAATGTCTCCATGGCTCTAATTAGATCCAAGTTGTCTCTTCTTGATAGCTCTTACTTAGATGATAGGTAACCCCTTCCAAAAAGGCTCTTACTCGACAGTCCGGAAGGAGATTGGCTTCTATTAGGGCAAATCTGTACTTACACCGTTCTAACAGTCTTTTGCAACATTGTATTGAGAATATCCCCATGAAATAAGTATATAAGTAAGGAGATATTCTTAATGCAAGGCAGTAAAGGTTGTTCCAATGGGCTTTGCCCCAACTGAAACCGAACTCCTGTATTTACAATGTTGTAAGCATGTTCAATGATTATCTAGAAAATTTTTTAACACCGTTCCCTTCAAATAACCCCAGCCTACCCTTACCCTTGAAAAGGATTAAAAACCATTTTTGAAAATTGTCAGAATTATTATTTATGATCAAATGCTCATTGAACGTGCTTATACTGTATTGTGCCTACTAGATCTGCTCCCCTTACTCGAATGGTAGGTTGCCACATCACATGATCCGGATGCAAGACAGTAGCGCAGATTTATAAATGCAATCTGCACTCTCAATGAAGAGTAATCAAATTCTGTATTAATTTATATTAACTTCAAACGGTTTTTAAAATAATAAAAATTAATAGTTTTTATTAATTATATTATTTTCAAATGCATTTTAACTGGACTTTACATTCATAAAAAGTAATTTAAAAATTAATATTTTTTCTTTAGCTTTTTATTAATTATTATTTTTATTAACAACTAAGTTTTGTTATTTTCTATTAATAAAAATTTAATTTTAATTTTTAACATTATTTTTGTAATTATTTTCAAATAGAATTTAAGTGAATTTTAAATTATAATTTTTACTAGTGATAACAGTTAATAATTATTATAGATTATATAATTAAATATAATTATTATGAGCTTTTGTAATTAATTGTTAGTTTTAATTAATTATTATACTTTAACTATTGTTATTTTATCCTATTTTATTATCTATTATTTTTCTCTTTTTACTTTATAGATATCTTTTTTTCTACTCATCCTATTTTAATATTTAGCTTAACTTAATTATTGATATTTTAATACGTCTTATTCATTTGTCATTTTAATTAATTAATATTAACCAAAAATAAAATTCTAACTTAAAAATAAGGACTTGTATTAAAGTATAAAGATCGTTGCATTTTACCAAAAAAAAAAAAGAGTATAATACAAATTGTTAGCTAATGAAGGAGCGCTATAAAGCATAGGAATCGTGTATGGTACAGAACTAGATTGTGGTGTGCCTATATACAGTGTGGATCTTAAAATGCCTGCCTACCAAACGGGCATCATTAATCAGCCCATCACTTTTTTATCATTTCTATCCATGAATTAAAAAGCAGGTATTTTGAAAGCAGAATGTCGTCCTTTCTGATTTCTTTATTCTTTTACTACAAAGATGTGACCAAATGGATTCGATCCCATTAAAGTGCTCTTGCACACGAAACATAAAGCTTGGGTTCACATCAGGGGTGAGCATGAGTCAGCTTGGTTATATTTCAAGGCAGAACATAAAATTAGGGGTGGGTATTCGATTTATTTGGTTAAAAACCGAATTAAATAAATTAAAATTTTTATAATTGGATTAAAAAAATAAAAATTGAAAATTATAGAAAAATCAAAATAATCAAAACTGAAATTTTTTATTCTGTTTTCGGTTAAAACCAAATTTTAATAATGTATATACTATTATATATATTATACATATAATATATAATATATTATGAAAGCAAATTTCATTATATTACATATTAATACATAAATAATATAATATATTATACATTATATGTTACATATTATATATTATATATTACATATTATATACCAACGTTTGGTTAATCTGTTTTATTTGGTCAATTGAATTTTTAATTCTAAAAACTGAAATAAAAAACCGAATTAAACAAAACCCAAAAAATCCAAACTGAAATAACTGAAACCAAAATTTTTTGTCCGGTTTTTTGGTTTTAACTGAATTATACTCACCCCTACCTAAAACCTATCCTGTAGGAGTTGGTTCTATGGTCTACTGGTAAAACCTATTATATCTTTACCCCTTCCAAAAAAATGGAACTTCTTCTTTAAAAACATTATTTTTAATAATAATAATAATAATATAATTCAAAACATATGTTACCTTTATTGATTAAGTTAATTAAATTGATCTATAAATTATCATAACATATTAATACGTAGTTCAAAATTAATTATTACCTTTTGCATTAGTTATTACACACAATTATTAAATTGATGAAAAATGATCAAATCACTTAAGTGACTTAATGGTCAAGTGAAACCATGGTCAATCAAAGGCCACCGAGGTCAACTAAAGGCCAACGAAGACTAGTTCTTTAGGTTGGTTTAGATAGGGTAATCCCTAAACCATAGAATTGGCTTAGGGAGGGATCAGTTACAAGAATTTGGAACCAGACCTATCCGGTAATAGATTGGGTACAGTTGGTTCAAGATCGGTTCTGGGTAGAACCTACCCATTTGCTCAGCCCTTGTTCCCACTTGGGTGATCCCATGTGGTTAACTTGATGTAAAATGAAATACAATTGGATGGTGAAGAAAGATAGAGACAATTGTAAGAGAAAACATTAAATAGCATTTTTGGGAACATGATATAGATAGTTTAACAAAGGTTTCAAGTGAGGGAGATGTTTTAGGTAGTTGAAAGTGTAGAAGTTAATGAGAGGTTTTAGATAGGCTTGCCTTCATGTGTTCCAACACTTAAAGTCTATTGCCATATTGACCAAGTATGTAACAATTGCTATTAGAGACTACCACCATATCTTAGGTTCAAATTATGGAATGGTCTCCTCAAGGGAAGGGTTATTATTTGGAGTATAGTGAAAATTTTCACAGAAAGGTCTACCTTGTTTAAAGTGAAAGGCATCACAAAAGAGTTGATTGAAATAGAGCAAGAGTTGCTAGAAGAAAAGGGTTGCCTATCACCATAGTAAGGGACTATATATGGAGTGGACTACCTACCACCAAAGTGAGAGCTACTTGTTGCGGCAGTTTTAAGGTGACAGTAGGCCTAGAAATATATTGTTTTTAGCGGCAGTCGACTAAAACTGCCACTAAAGATTTACCGACTGCCGCTAGATAAAAGACGAAAGGCGTGGGTTTTCCTCCCCCGCGCATTTCCTTCCCGCCACTAGTCTCTTTCTCAGTCCTCTCTCTCGCGCTCTTCACCTCTCACACTCTCTCTCTCTCTCTCTCCCCCGAGATCTCTATTAGTCGTTCTCTCGCTCTCGCTTGGTCTCTATCTCAATCTCTCTCAGTCCTCTCTTCTCTCTCTCGCTCTTTCTCTCTCGTGCTCTCTCTTTCTCACGCTCTCTCTCTCTCTCTCTCTCAGTCGTTCTCACACTCTCCTCGCTCTCTATCTCAATCTATCTCACACACAGTTACACACAATCGCACATCTCAATCTCTCGCTCTCTATCTCATCACACATCTGATTCAGGTAAAAATACCTTTCTCTGTTTTTTAGATTTTTTATTTTTTGAAAAAATCAATGGTCGAGCAGCTCATCAAAGAGCAGATCTCAGAGTTCAATGAGGCTTTCAGTCTCTTCGATAAGTAACGTCATTGAACTCTGAGATCTACTCTTTCGAATTTGAATTCAATTTGATCCTATTTTGTCGGATTCATATATCTTTCTATCAGATTTTTGAATTGGATCTGATCAAAAAATAGGTTTTATTTTAAAATCAGAACGAATTTGATATATATTGCATTTTTTAAAATAAAAATGGTTGAAAACAATGCTTATGTTTTTTTTTTTTTGCATGTTTTTCTTCGTATAAACTGTTTTATCTTTTTTCTATTAATAATTAGTTAATTCTATAAGTGGCATTTGTATCTGAAGAAGGTTTCTGGGTTTGGCCACACCACAGGGACTTGTCTTACAATAATTTGAGTGGCCTTATTCCCAAGTAAGTTGCTGCTAATTTTGAGTGGCCTTACAATAAACTGTTTTATTCTCATTATATTCTGATCCCAAAGCTAGCTTATATATAGAAAAGCTCTCCTAGAATGCTTTCATGTCTAAACATATATTTCACACTTTCTCTTCCATCTTTAACTGTATTTGGTTTCTGAAATGTTATCTCTTTGATTACTATATTACATTGATAAGTTACTGTTTTCTTTTTGCTGGTTGCTGAATTAATATAATACACTATTTATTCTCTCTCTCTCTCTCTCTGATATACTCATTTAGTAATCACAAGGATTTGCCAATTAATTATTGTTGTTGACATCAGCAAATTGAAATGGAGGTAATTTTATAACACAAACTTATAGTGATTGCGTAAGGTTAATTTCATCCTCCCATGAATCAAGTGATAACAAATTCGTCTTAAAAACTAGGCAATTAATTCCATCATCAAGGGTACCACTATAGACACGTCCAAATCCACCTTCCCCCAGTATTCTTGAATCATCATAGTTATCAGTAGCTCTTTCTATTTCACCTGCACTGAAAGTTCTAGCAGTTTCTATATATGTTGCAAAGCTAGATCCAAAGGATAGTGATGCAGAACTGGCTCCACTTCCAAACATCATAGATCCAACAGCCCCTGTAGAAATGAATATTCGATATGTACTATCTAACCAAAAAAATGAAAAATAAAAGCAATTATAATGATAAGAAATATTAGCAGTGCTTTACCTGATGTCTTTGCAAGGGAAGGTACAAAAGCTTCAATGGTGGATGCAGGTTGACTAGAATGTCTTCCACATTTCAATATAAACACCCAAGCGGCTCCAACACAGAATACAATGGCTATAACAGATAACAGAACTATTATAGCAATCATGCCACCACCAAGTCCTCCTTTTTGTTTCCTCCTCACATCAACTCCCAGAGGCTGTATTGTCCTTCCATTATTGCCATGGCCAGGTAAAGGTCCACCATCTATGGTGGTAATGCTTGAGGTTGTTGAAGGTGGGGAGGGAGGAAGCCCTGATATGGTGCAAGTGTTATTAACAGATGCCAGAGCCAGACTACATGATAAACTACATAGAAAAACATCCATTCACATGTACCTGGATATTTAACATACAACACTTCATACTCACCAAAGAAGGAAGCCTTTATGGCAATCTGTTTGTGCCAGAACTTCTCATAAGTCATAAATGCTGTGGTGTTATCAAATTTTACTCCAAGTGGCCCCAGATTGATAAGAACAATAGTATTCTCTGGCTGTTGGCTGGCTGCATTTGCTCCCATGGTATGAACTTGACTTTGTCTCATGAAAACTCCAGCTGCTATTTCTGCAGCCAGTTCAGAAACCAAAGGAAAGAAGGTGTATAGGGCCACACTAAGGCACAGTTCAACTTGCATTGGCAACACACAGGCACAGGGTGATCCTGGAGGGCTATTTGTATAAGGATCCACACATGCTAATAATGTACAATCTACAAGATAAGATATTTAGGTGTCACTAAGGTAAACTTGTGGAAAATGAATAATATAATAGAAGACCAAATAGAACATAATGTTGAATTAAGTATAAGAGAATTTGCAGATTTATTTACCTAAATTAGGAGGTGGTGGGGGTAATGTTTGAATTGATGGAGATAATGGTGTCTTTGGCTTCCTTGGCAAAGAACTTGGAGGAGAAATTTTGGGAGGAAGAACACGCCCTTGCTTACAGAAAGCAAGATTAGGGAACATCCATTAATTTTTACTGTACAGAAAACAAATGATGTAGGAGATGTAAGTTTCACCATACTTTGGCCGGATTGAACCACTGGCGATGGTACAGGTGCAAAAGAACCTCTTTTCACTGTTTGAGGAACTGGATATTGGACAAGGGAAATAGAGGGACATGCCAGGTTGGATCATAATAAGAGGTCAAAGTAAACAAACCAATTTACAGCTCAGATGCTTGGTCACATTGAACCTAAAATCAATTATTAAGTACCTAGTTGTTGGACTAGCACAACCCCAGAAAGGTAGAGTACAAGGGCATGGCTGTACATTAATTAAACAAAAAGAGAAATACACACGCCTCCATATATTCTACAAATATTGATTAGTTAATATGACAGCCCTATTATTTCAAGATAGATAATTACTTTAGAGTGTACCACATTTTGTCCATGGAAAGGTACAAAATTTTAGTTAAAATTGTTCACCCTCCCAAAAAAAAAACAGTTAAGATCAATATTTCACCAAAGGAAGAAGGGGATACATTGGTGATATACCACTTAAGGTATCATAAAGAAAATTAGAGGTGTCTCCTTTTGATCAAACATTAGGAAGAAATAACAATAATGGAACTTCAACATGAGAGGATGTAGCAAAAGAGCTGCACAGACCCACTGCTCACCCAATAAAAAATTCGAGGTATTAGGGATTTCACTGTATATGAAACCCCTCTCCACACCCAACAAAAAATTCAGGGAATAAAAGCAAGAGTCTTGCTAACTTCTTTGAGATGATCAGCCAACTCCCGAATAGGGATGCAAATGGATTGGATTTGAATGTGATTCATTTAAGTTGTATTTGGATCCATCTAGCCATAATTGGATTGAATTGAATATGAAAATATGATTCATTCATTAATTGGATCAAGTTTGGGTATTGCTTGATCCAATTTGCTAGGATCTGATTATATACATATATAAATGATCATTTTTAGTATTAAATTTCTTTAGAATTAAGCGGGGTTTGGGATTTAGACATACCCAGTTTTTCTATTTATAGTAAATATTTCTTGTTTCTATTTAATTTTGTAAATTAGAGCTGAAACTCAGATGATGACTGAATCCATAAATCTTCCAAGTGAATCAATACAAAATTAGAGCGAAATCTAAAAATACTTCGAAATTAATGGCTTTACTCTGCTATCTTCTTGGGAAATGGAATATCGCAATGATAAATTGATATAGCCGATGCTTGGGAAAATTCATGTTCTCCGTTGATTTCAAACCCTGCTCATAGAAAAAAGCAGAAATATGAGGTGTATTATGTGTTGTCTGTGTACAAGGGTCATTACCATATAGGTGAGTGTAAGTGTGTTTTTCTTTCTCCTTTTGTTTTTTTAAGCCCTGTATAAATATAATAATGAATATATGGTGTTTTTTTGTGTGAAAATTGGACTACTCTACCTTGTTGGCTAGTTTCAAGTTTCTGCACTTCTTTTCTACCTTGTTGGCTAGTTTGATTCAAGTTCCTGCACTTCTTTTCCTTTTGTAGTGTGAGGCGTTGAGCAGTAGTATGTAATGCAGTGTCAGATGTGACAGTCTAACTCAAAATCGTCTTGCTTTTCCTTGAGGTGTTTTTGGGTTTTGCTGAATTGTAAGGGGAAATAAATGTTTTTACATTGTTTGCTTTCCTTTATGGTTAAATGAAAGACACTTGAAACTTCAAGACCTGTTAGGCTGTTAGACTAACAGGGAAATTTCACTGTTTATTTCCCTCTTTTTGAATGATGAAGGCTGGTGGCTTGGAGCTGCCCTGGCTTGAGCCTTGGGGAGTTCTTAGAGATGTCCTGTTAGGCTGTTAGACTAACAGGGAAATTTCACTGTTTATTTCCCTCTTTTTGAATGATGAAGGCTGGTGGCTTGGAGCTGCCCTGGCTTGAGCCTTGGGGAGTTCTTAGAGATGTCATTTTGGTAATGATCTAGACTTTGCTTGAAATGGTGCCAGTTTGGTTTGGCTGAAAGAGGAGGTCAGCTATTGTCTTTCTTGCCATCTTATATACCCTCGTAGGAGGTTTGCTTGAAATAAATACCAGCGTGGCAAACCGGCAATGAGCATATTTTTTCTATGCTGTAATAGTCATGGATTTCTGGTTATAAGAATGCTTCTTTTTTTTATATTTTTTGTGGCTTATGGTCTTGCTATGGAGAGGTCAGGAGTCATGATCCTTCCACCTTTCAACTGTTCCTTAGCACTGGGGTTGGGGTGGCGGCGAAGGTGATAACCAGGGGGGGGGGATATGGAGAGGTCAGGAGTCAGATGCTGACTGAATCCATAAATCTCCCAAATGAATCAATACAAAGTTAGAGTGAAATCTAAAAATACTACGAAATTAATGGCATTATTCTGCTATCTTCTTGGGATATGGAATATCTCAATGATAAATTGATATAGCCGATGCTTGGCAAAATTCCTGTTCTCCGTTGATTTTAATTCTCATTCTCATTCCTGTTTGAACCAAACAGACTATGGGAATGGATCATTCCGAATCGGAATCCAAAGGAAAGTAAGTTTTGAAATTCTTCTTGAAATCCTTATCCATTATTTTCATTCATATCACAATTGATCTCTTGTCTTTTTTTCATTAGGGTGTAAGATGGACAAGAGTTGGATTCACCGATCAAGAACTTCTAAAGAGTATCTAGATGGTGTTGATCAGTTCAGTAGGTTTGCTTTTAGGAAGGCAGACCGTGAAGGAAAAATTCGATGTCCTTGTACAAAATGTGGAAATGTGTTGTTGATGGGTCAATTTCTGTGCATACGACATATAATGAGGCTCGTTCTTTTGATAACCCAATTGAGTGTGATGATGTGCATGGGATGATTCATGATGCATGTGGTATTCCTATAGTGGAACAATGTGATGAAAGGATGGATATTCCAGTACAACCTAGTGGAGGGCCTAATCCTGATGCTCAGAATTTTTTTAATCTCTTACAACATGCTGAACAAGAATTATATCGAAGGTGTACAAGATTCTCAAAGCTTTCATTCATTGTTAGGTTATTTCATATGAAGTGTTTGTATGGATGGGGTAACAAGTCATTTACCGAGTTGCTTGAATTGTTGAAGGAGGTGCTCCCAGAAGGTAATCAAGTACCAAGTTCTTTCTATGAAACTAAGAAAATGATAGGAAGTCTTGGACTTCAGTATGAAAAGATTGATGCATGTCCAAATGATTGCATGTTGTTTTGGCAAGAACATGCTAATGATGAGATCTGTTCCGTGTGTGGTGATTCAAGATGGAAGCCAAATGGCGACCATGAGAACAACACTGATGGGGCAGTTGGTACAAGGGAGAGAAAGATTCCTGCAAAGGTCCTACGCTATTTTCCTTTAAAGCCAAGGCTGCAACGTCTTTTCATGTCAACTAAAACGGCATCTCTTATGACTTGGCATGAAAATGGATGTATCAAGGATGGCTTCATGAGACACCCTGCTGACTCTCCTGCTTGGAAGGAATTTGATGCTAAGTATCCGGACTTTGCAGCTGAACCTTGCAATGTTAGGCTTGGTTTGGCAAGTGATGGCATAAATCCCTTCAGAACACTCAGTGTCACATACAGTATATGGCCAGTGGTATTCATCCTATACAATTTGTCCCCATGGATGTGGATTTCTAAGTAGTGCCTGATAATCAGAAATCTCTTATCCATGTCTTGGAGAACTTCCATTCTACACTACTGCAAAAGAAAAGAATGCTGCAGATAATCCTAAAAAATCTCAGCAAGTTAATTCTGTAACTGTTTCCTCTAGAAGACCCGTGATCCTTGCAGATGGGACCAACCCAACCCAGAGTGCTGCCTCAGAAATTGCTATCTCTCCTCCTTCCATTGTTTCAGGGTCCAGTGGTTTCTGGTTTCTTATTTCAGGGTTCTTTCATAGATTAATTTTGATATATCCATATAAGATTGTGAGTTAGCCCAATAACATCCATTATTGTATATTTTTTTTCAGGATTTTGGCTCCAACAACTTACATATTCTTTGCTTCTGCTATCCCAGTTATTTCATTTGGTGAACAGTTGGACAGGAATACAGGTAACACTGATAAATTATACTGTGGTTCGAATTCTGTTTTCTAGTTAGGTTGGTAATCTCATGAAGTCCAGCTAGAGTTTCGAATGGTATTGATAAGATTTCCTTTGCATTGCAAGCTATTAATAGAAGCATTTTGTTCTGTTTTCTAGAAAGCATGTCTGTTTTCTAGATGGAATTCTAACAGCAGTTCAGACATTGGCATCTACTGCTTTGTGTGGGATTATACACTATTATTGGAGGTCAGCCTTTGCTGATTCTTGGAGTGGCAGAACCTACTGTGCTTATGTACACGTTCATGTTTAACTTTGCCAAAGACAGACCTGATTTGGGACCAAAACTCTTCCTAGCATGGACTGGATGGTAAGATATTTTTCTGCCTCTGCCTCTGTTTTGCACATTAATATACGTATTGAAATATTACTTTTTGATTTCTTTGTAGTAGAACTTACATGATCTTTTGGCAGGGTATGTGTATGGATTGCAATCTTGCTGTTCTTGCTGGCTATTTTAGGAGCTTGTTCTGTTATCAATAGGTTTACCCAATTGGCAGGGGAACTGTTTGGCCTGCTTATTGCAATGCTCTTCATGCAGCAAGCTATTACACCGACTCTATTTGCACAACATTTTAATTCATATTTGACTTCTCACAAAAGAATAAGACAAAGTCAAATGTGAAGCAAAAGTAAACTAAATTACACTCACTCTATTTGCACTCCCATGCATCTAAGCCAATGCAAATGAAATTTGCATTTCAACCAAACTGAGCCTTGAAGGATTTTTGAGATTGTATCTATTTCATTTGTCCTAGTCCAATATATCAAAGTCTTGGTCAAGGAGCCCTTTTCTTTGATAGGGCTGGTTAGGAGACTCTTTAGAAGTTGATGGGCTCCCATTTCCAAATTCTCAGTCAGTCATTCAGTCCAATTGAATTGATGTTAATCTGTGTTCTAATTTGTTCTTCTTTTCCTTTCTTTTCAATTTGTCAATACTACCTGTCTTCTCTTTGGAAAAGAAGATTGGTCATGACTGATGAAAACCACTTTTTTATTATTTAACTGTTAGGTATATATATAAGTCTGGATTATTTCTGTTTCCAAACATAACATCACTTACCCAGTGGTTCAAGTTCAACTTTTCAATTAGGTAAAACGATACACATGGTCAAGTGAAATTTCATGCTTTCAGATGTTTTCATATATTAATGGTTTCTCCTGCCCATTGTGGATTTAGATCACAGCCAAACAAAGTAAAATTCCCACAGAGGATGCCTGCCCCTGATCCCTGACAAATAAGTCTATTTGTCTCCTTGCATCAGGGGATTTGAAAAACTGGGGAGGAGGAAGAAGCAGAAGAAGAACAAGACTAAAGTTTGATGTGTCGTTTTCTATCAAGTCATTACAGTTGAGGTTTTTAAATAAGTGATGCTGTGGACCCCCATGTTTAGGTAGGTGGGATGTCAAATCCATGTTGGGGCCCACAAAAGGCTCACCTCATATTTGTGTCACTACTCACTACCCCTTTTGTGGCCTATTATTATATAACCCTCCGAGCAGTTTGGGCAGTTAAGGGGACTCTCAATTCTCAAACCCTAGTAGGCTGAGACTGCAAGAGTAGATTAACCAATGAGCCTCCATTGATATATCTTTTATGGAAATTGCTCATATCTCATTTGATATATCCAAATTCAATAGAAAAATCTGGAGTAGTGTCTGATCTGTTTATGATCCATAAGATTAATAACTTCAATTGGTTAATTTCCTTTCTAATAAGGAGAGGTCAGTCACCAAATTGATTGTATAAAATGAAACCACACTAGAGCCCAAATGTGATAATGTATGAACAACTGCAACCACCACCTCCTCCATTTTCTTTTAATAATATCATGGTCACCCATTTTTTGTCCATTTCTTTTCTGATTTTTTCTTATTATTGGTAGTTAAGTCTATACATCTTGGATGTAGCAGAGAGGACCATCCCAATTGAAAGCTCCATGGCCGACCCTTAATCAATGGGGGGGCACCTCTGTGGATGGAGCCTTGCTAGCCTCACAAAAGCATAAACCAAACTAAAACCAAGTCACGTTCAACTTCCAGCAGGGTCACTGTTCAATAGGGGATTCTTCACATGATCTTGTTGTTTTGACCACTAGCACTGGGTTGGTCTCATCAGCAGGACTGGACCCATCACAGTTTGCAACCCTTGTGACCCATCACAGTTTAACATTTTGATTGGAATGTTTGAATCAAACATTTAATGCTATGAGCTCCCCCTCCTTGTTCTTCCTTTCTGCAACCAATGAAGGAAAAGCTCCAATTGATATCTGGGCCTCAGTAGGAGTAATTTTAGGTCCACCTGTACAGTAATGGAGGTGTTTCTGGGCATAAATGCAGTGCAACTTTTACTTAAAAGTTAAAAACATCCAAATTGATTCAACAGGGATTACTGCATCTGTCTATTTATTTATTTATTTGTTTTTTTTTTAATTGAAAGTTTGAAACTGAAACTATTCATGAAGTTTTCACATGGTTGCTGCAGGAAATTTGGGTCCACTGAGGATCATGGACTTAAGCCCATATAAAAGCCCATAAATTACAAGTTGTGAATTGTGATGCTTTACTAGTGCGACTCACCAATGGTAATGCCTAGCACATTGGGCTGTTAACAGTCTGATAGTTTGATGTCACATTCTGAAGAAAAGAAAGAAGTCAACTGCTACTTGAATTTGGCATCAAAATGATAAGAGGTGAGACTATGTGAATTTCTGCAGTTACATGTAAATATTTATGGTCATACATCAAACTCATAGCAATATTATCAAATAATGTATGCTTATCAATTAATACCTCCTCAGTTGTCAACTGAGCAATGCCAATTCTGCAACATAATTTAATGTCCATCCATGTTAATTTTGTTCTTCCTGTAACCACCAGTTGGTTAAGCAGTTAGAGTTCAGGGAAAAAAGCTGTACTGTTCTATGGAGAATATGTAACAGAAGTTTTGTTGTCAATTTTGTGATGAAATACCATGAATTGAGAGTTAAAGGGACAAACATGCATGTAGCTGCATGTTACAGAATAATTCTAGGCGAGGTAGAGAATAAAGAGGAAAACTGAGGTTCTCCTTTTGAAGCTAAAACTATTGAATTGGATACTTCAGTTATGGGATTTATAGTATATAAATAGGTTTTAAATTTAGTATTGCAGGCCCATTTACATGCACATTACTGCAATCATCTCTGTTCTTAGGGGCTGCAGTCCCCACAACAGAGCCAACCCTATCAACCCAATTAGATGTGCCAATGCAAAGTATTTGGCTTATGAATATAGCCTGCATTCTCCTCCTAAGTCCTCAGGAGGATGGCATCAAAATCCATTTTTACAAACCAGAACAATGATGATGATATCATCTAAGCTTTGTCCCAACTATACGGGGTTAGCTACATGAATTATGTTCTACCATTCTGTTCTATTCAGTACCATATCCATTGTTAGATCATAGCCCCTTGAATCATTTCTCATTACTTTAACCGATGTCCTTTATGGTCTGTTGGCCCTTCAGATAGACTGTGCCATTGATGGTTCTAGTGTGGACTGCTGTTTCCTGCATACCATCTGGTAGTGTTCCAAGAGGGATCCCTCAGCACCACTTCAGCCCAAACCTCACCAGGCGCCTATGAGAATTGGACAGTAATCCAGGCATGTCCAAATCACCCTTGCATTTCCTGATGCTTTTTTTAATGTTGATAAAGGAACAATTTGTTCTTGTTTTTATTGCTTGCTGTTTTTTTCTTGTTCTCTATTTGTGCAGACCATACAGATCTTAGTCCATTAGGAAGAACTAGTACTGATAATTTGTTCTTAAAATTGACAGGAGATGCTAGATGTGCCCATTTTCTATATAGTTGGAGCTTTTATTCCAGCAACAATGATTGCAGTTCTTTACTATTTTGACCACAGTGTAGCATCTCAGCTTGCTCAGCAGAAAGAGTTCAATTTGAGAAAACCACTGTCTTTCCATTATGATTTACTTCTCTTGGGTTTCCTGGTAGGCAAACCTTCTTTCATCCTTTTCTTTATCCAATTACTGAAATTTTTTACTTAATTATTTTTACTTTGATCACCCAGACTTTGTGCATCTGATTGGGGAGTGGTGGAGAGAAGAGTTAAGAGGGGTGAAATGGAAGGGAGTGAGATTCCACAAAAAGCTGAAGAGGTTGAGATCCAAAATTAAGGAGTGGAACAGGGAACATTTTGGAAAAGTAGAGGAGCAAAAGATTAGTTTATTGTCTAGGATTGAGGAATTAGATTCCAAAGAAGCCCAAAGGATGATGAGTGAGCAAGAAAGGGTGTTAAGAAGAAACCTTAAGAAGGATTTGGAAGAGGTCCTTTTAAGAGAGGAAATTTCATGAAGGCAAAAGTCAAGACATAAATGAATTAAGGAAGGGAATGGGAACACAAAATTTTTCCATGCGCTGGCCAATGGGAGGAGAAGAAAAAATTTCATGGCCAAGTTAGAGGTGAATGGGGAGGAAGTAACAAATCAAGATGAGATAGCAAGGTTGTTTGTGGATCACTTCAAATCAATCTATAGGAAACCTTTGAATAATAGGCTAACATTGGAAGATTTGGATTTGACTAGGATAACAGAAGAACAAGCAAATTGGTTAGAAAGGGATTTCAGTGAAGAAGAGATCAGACATGCAGTGTTTTCAATGGATAGATCCAAAGCACCTGGTCCAGATGGCTTCATAATGGCTTTCTATCAGGATTGTTGGGATGTGGTTAAAGAAGATCTTGTTGGGGTATTTCAGGAATTTGTAGATAAAAAAAAGGTAAGCCTTGGAGTTAATGCAACCTTCTTAGCCCTTATCCCAAAGAAAATAGATGCAAAGCACCCTAAGGATTATAGGCCAATTAGTTTGGTGACAAGCATCAATAAAATCTTGGCCAAAGTGTTGTCCATGAGAATCTGAATAGTACTACCATTCATCATTAGTCAAGCACAAGGTGCATTCGTGCAAGGAAGGCAAATAGCAGATCAGATCCTAATAGCAAATGAGTGTGTGGAGGACGTGAGAAAGTTGGGGAGCCAAGGTTTTGCGTGTAAGCTAGGCTTAGAGAAGGCTTATGATCTTGTGGATTGGAGTTTTTTACTAGAGATCCTTGGGTGTTATGGCTTTGGAGAAAGATGGTGCAACTAGGTAAAGGGATGTATTAGTTCCTGCCATTACTCAGTCTTGGTCAATGGGATGGTCAGAGATTTTTTCCCAGCTTGTAGAGGCCTTAGACAAGGTGACCCACTCTCCCCATTTCTTTTCACCTTAGTGGCAGATGCTTTCAGTAGATTAACCTCTAAGGCAGATAGGGAAGGGGATGTGAGTGGTTGGAGGATAGGAAGGAACAATGTCCGAGTAACCCATCTACAATTTGCTGATGATATCATAATTTTTTGTGAAGGGGGTGACAGGCAAAAAGTGAGGAACCTTAGAGCATTGTTATAGTAGTTTGAGAAGGCTTCCAATTTGAAGGTAAACATGGATAAGAGTTGTGTGGTAGGAGTCAATATTGGATGAGGAGAGTATTCAGTATGTGGCAGATTGTCTAGGTTGTCCTGTCTCTTCATGGCCCTTACAGTACCTAGGTCTCCCTCTAGGGGCTAACCCAAAAGAGAGTAGTTTTTGGAACCCAGTTTTGGAAAAGTTTGAGAAAAGATTAGCTGCTTGGAAAAGGAACTATATCTCTATGGGGGGTAGAGTGACTTTATTGAGAGCCACCCTAGCGAACCTACCGATCTATTTCTTGTCTGTTTTAGGATTCCTAATAGGGAGGCTAAGAAGTTGGAGAGATTAATGAGAAATTTTCTATGGGAGCCAGGGGAGGGAAAGAAAGATCATTTCATTAATTGGGAAATAGTATGTAGGAGCAAAGAGGAAGGTGGACTGGGGTTAGGAAGGTTAACTCTCAAGAATAAATCCCTCTTAGGAAAATGGTTGTGGAGATGGCCTAGAGAAAGGGAGAGGTTGTGACATGAAGTGATAGCGAGTATACATGGCAGACTGGAAAATGGATGGGATGCGGGTGTATCATGGCAAGCAACATTGTCATCTCCTTGGAAAGCAATCCAGAGTATCCTCCCTCAATTTCTCAACCTTGTCAGGTATGATGTCAACTCTGGTAACTCTGTTTTATTCTGGGAAGACACTTGGGTGGGTTTTGTTGCTTTAAAGGACCAATTTCCGTCCCTTTATTCTATTTCCCTTTACAAGGAAAAAGCTATCTCTCATTTTCTCCCTTCTCCTTTTTCACTCTCATCCTTAAGTTGGGACCTTGGCTTTCGGAGAGGGTTGAGGGATGATGAACTTAACAGTGTTTCAGACCTGTTGTCTCTGCTTGGCAATGTCTTTTTGGACCCTCTTAGCGTGGATGTGAGATTATGGTCCCCTCATCCAAAAGGTTACTTTTCTTGTGCTTCCTTTTTCAAGGCTCTTTACTCTTCCTGAGTCAGTGGGGTTTTCCAACTAAGGAGATTTGGTCTAGACCTGTTCCACCTAAAGTTGTTATTTTCTGTTGGGAGGTGTTTTATAGAAAGATTAATACCTTGGATTTCTTGCAGAGGAAAAGGCCTTTCATGTGTTTATCCCCTAACTGGTGTGTACTTTGCAGGGCTAGTGGTGAGGATTGCTCCCACCTACTTGTATCTTGTTCCTTTTCTAGAGCTATTTGGAGTTGGATTTTCTCTTTATTTGGGTGTAGGTGGAAGCTGTCCACAGACTTAAGACAACTGTTCAATCCCTCCTTTTTTGTGTGGCCTACAAAAAAGGGAAAATTGATGTGGAGATGTATTAGAGCAGTTGCATTGTGGACAATTTGGGAAGAAAGGAATGCAAGGATTTTCAAAGATAAAGAAAGAAGCATTCAGGCCGTTGAGGATTGTATATTGACTAGGGTCATTCACTGGTTGAGAACTTTGGACTTCTTTCATACCTTTTCCTTAGATGATATTTGGAGAAACTGGGTAGTGGTGGCTAACAGCCATATAAAGAAGGACAGGGAATCTGTAGTGTGGACCCCTCCGCCTAAAAGATGGGTAAAGTTGAACTTTGATGGCAGCAGCCAAGGAAACCCAGGCCCATCGGGGATAGGAGGGGTGCTGAGAGACATGGAGAGAAACATATTAGCCTTGTTCTCAGGCCCCATGGGAATAGGAGACTCTAATAGAGTTGAGATTTTAGCGGCGGTACAAGGTATTCAGATTGCAGAACAATTAGGGGTTCGGCACTTGGTAGTTGAAGGAGACTCTCAAATTATTGAAAGACCCAGCTTCAGCCATGTGGCAACACAGAGATTTATTAAGGAGAGTAAACTGGCTTACAAGAAATATGACTGTTACCTCTCTATGGGTGGGAAGATCAGCAAACACCTTAGTGGATGGGTTAGCTAAGCAGGGGGCTACAAGGGAGCAGCTATTTTGGGCTGCTTTGTAATTTTATTTATGGTTAATTCTGTTTTATTTTGAGGTATTTCCTTTCTGAAGAGGTTACAGCTCGTGCTTCTTCAGTGGTGTTTCTTCTGATTTAATAAATTTCTTCATTCATAAAAAATATATATATATATATTTTTACTTTGATCCATAGTACATATTAACCCTTGTAGACCTCTAAATTCTTCTGTTCAAATTTCAGGTCATATTGTGTGGTCTTCTTGGTGTACCACCATCAAATGGTGTCATCCCACAATTTCCAATGCATACAAAGAGATTGGCTACTCTTAAGCACCAAGTAAGGCATCCCAAAGCACTGTTTTTTTTTTTTTTTTTTTTTTAATTTATCATTAGTCACTCCAAACTGTTCTATGAGACTCAACCATCATGGTGCAAGAGGATACCTACTCCTGGTAGCTGAGCCATCAGCTGAACTAAGGTATTGTATGTTGAGCTATGAGGTTCTTGGTTCATTTCAAGCACACTTACCTTCTATCCCCTTTCTTGTCAAGGAAAATTAGGAGCATGTGTGGTTTGAGATGTATTTTAATAAATCGTTGTTCTAAGTGGACCTGGTTAAAGTTCTATCTTTGTTAGACTCAATGCTTTTATTTTTTCACTACCAACAACTACATTTTTCAATTCTAACAAGGACTGCTACCCTGCAGCTTCTTCGTAACCGGCTTGTAGCCACAGCTCACAAAAGTACGAGTAAGAACTCAAGCTTGGGACAATTATATGGAAATATGCAAGAGGCCTACCAACAGATGCAGACTCCATTGATCTATTAGGAGGCTTCAGTTCAAGTATGATATCTATCAGGAGGCTTCAGCATTCTCATTCTCTAATTTTCTTTAAAGCAGCTAGCCTTAAGGATCTGAAAATATGCAGTGCAGAAATAAATGATTTACTGGTTTGTTCTCTTCACAACAGAGCACACGGATGGACTATTTAAGGGAATGCCACTTTTCAATATATTTGGAGAAGCTCAGAAATGGGTATTTGTTTCCTGAGGTCTGTGACTAGATTCAAGCTTTTTTTTTTACTCCCATATTTCTCTGTCGGATTGAAGAATCCAAGCTTTTTATTGGTTTGATCTTATTCCTTTCTCTTCATCTATGCTGTTTGTGTTTATTTTTATTGGATTGAAGAATCCAAGCTTTTCAATATATTCCTTTCTTGCTGCAGCTCGGTCACCCTACATTAAACACTTCATTACAAACTTCAGAGTTTAGGGCTTGAGATATTGATTGTTGAGGTTTTTGGGTCAACCATTGCATTAATATAGGCCCAGTTGACCACTCAGGCCATCGGCCCATTGCTATATTATGATCAGCTCGGTCCAAGTCTAGCCCAGTTTGAACATGGCTACATGCTATCTCCCAGAAATGGGTTTTCATCTTTACTCTCAAACTGTTTGAACTTTGAAACCATAATTTAGATGATATAAGAAGACCCAAAGTGAAATGATTTCATTCCATAACTTGGAAAGTTTGAAATTCATATTGTATGCAGTAACAACTCGTTTGGGTGTTTAGTAGTTATGATAATCTTTTCTAATAGAATGTAATTTCATGGCAGGAAAAGCCCCAAATGAGCACAATGGAAAGTTTGATCAGATAGAAGATCTTTGATATTGAGAATGGACCTGGGTTAACACTTCGGGAGTTCAACAGAGAGGATCTGGCTCTATACCAAAGATTTGATAGGTGTGGACAAGCTTTAGACATGGACAAGTGAACTTTGGTTAGTTTAGCAGGAGGATCAAAGATTTTGAATCTTTCAGAAGCAATGGGCCATTTCCTATAATTGTACAATGATGTTATGAACTAAATTGTATTTGTGATTCAAACATTTTGAATGGAGAATGGTTGTTTAAATTTTATTGTAATTGGTGTTTTTTTTTAATTTTTTGTATTTTATTTCGGTTTAAATGAATGTAGAGAACACAGGTAATTCAAAGAAATTAGAAAAAAAGTTTGTTTAATTGAAAAAAAAATACTGACTGCCGCTAAAAAAATTCAAGACTGCTGCTAAAAAGCACGCGCCAAACTTGTAGCGGCAGCTAAATTAGTTTTAGCAGCAGTTGCAACTGCGTCGCACCAGTATTAGCGGCAGTTGGCTGCCGCTAAAGAAGTTCTCGTGTGTTTTTCTTGAAGTGGGAGAGCCTCTCTCCTTGCCTATCTGTATTCTCTTTTTATCTCTTTTTTTTTTGTTAATAGTTTTTAATTTTGTCTTCAAAATATAATACTTAAAAGGGATAACCAAACCTCCTTGTTTGGAAACAAGTTGAAAGAACAATAATCGACCAACTTATTATTCTTAGAATCCATAGTTTAAATAACAATAGAAATTGAGAAAAGTAAGGACCATAACAACAAGGGCACCTAGTGTGATATGACCATCAAACCATAACAAACAACATAAATTAGCATACTATTGTTTAAATAGAATTTAAATTGACTAGTGACTTAAATACCAACTTATTAAGGAATAAGATGCATGATATTAGCAATAGTGAATGGCCTTAGGGTACCAAAGCTTGATCATACTAGCCTCTTCCCATACCGCCTCTGTCAGTGTAAGCCTTTTCAGGTGGATGAGTACCCATTGGTGGTTAAGTCTCCTTCACTACAGGAAATATGGTTTGTAGCAGCTGCTTTTGAAAAGACTAAAAGGTGGCTGCCAGTAGAAATATTGGTCTTTAGCGGCAGTCAATTAAAACTATCGCTACTTGCCAATGTAATGTGCGCATTTCTCCCTCGCACCTTTTCTTAATCTTCACAATTTTTTATCTTCCCTCCCCGCCTGTCTCTCTCAAATTTCACACCACCAGCGTCGACTAAACCACTGGTGGTGTGAAATTTGACTGCTATTTCTTAAAATTGTTTTGACACACTAGTTCAAGTTCAACTAATCTGCACTCTCTCAAAGAAAGGAAAATGGAGATGGAGGACGAAGAGCGACTGAAGCAATCAGTAGGGGAGGGAAGGGTGGAGGAGGAAGAGAGAGAACGAGAGGAAGAAAGTATGTAGTTATAAAGATCCACTAATATCCAGAAGTCTGTGAGTCTGTGAGACGTCTCAAGCAACCCCCCCCCTACCTTCTCTCTTTTCCTTTGATGAAGCCTTCTCCTTCATCACAGTTTGTGGCTTCGCAGGTGAACTCGGCTTCGAGTTCTGTCTTTGATTCTTTCCTCTCTATCTGCCAACATTCCTTTACAACTGAAATTAAAGAAAAATTAGGGCTTTTAGGCTTGTATATGGAACTGATATTTCTATTATTAAAGGCAGTAAGAGGCTTCTTATTCTTCTGCTTTTGCTTCTGCTTCCTTTTCTATTCCTTCTTCGGCGTCGTCTCTTTCCATTAAGAATTGTAACACAATCCTTGTAAGCCATAGACAGGTTAGTCCATCTCTTTCGGTTTGTCTGTTGGTAAACACATTCTGTGTTTGCTTTAATGTAGTATTCAAAGTATTCATTTTGTATATTAATGAAATTAATTTGCTTTTTGATTGTTCCGAATTATTAGATGATGCGGAGGCAACCGGCACTAGTGATGGTGGCAATACATGCATAGGTGCCCATTGCTTTGTGTTGGATGTACGTGTTTCTCGTAATCAGAACCAGGAACGTTTATTCTAAAATTTATGCCACCCATAAGTCCAAGAAATCAACTGTGAATCCTACAGCCATTAAATAAGATGAATTCATTCTTTTATAGGATTTTTTTTCAACTTAGAGGCATCTGCATCAGAGAGTTCACATCTCCGCCCCACAGCACATAGAACATCTCCCAATATTTGCTTTCTCATATAAATCCTTTATATGGGATTTATGATTAAATATTGATTTCCCAATATTTGCAGGTTTTCTAACCATCTTAACCATACAAAGGAAATATGGTAGTAGAATATGATGACAACATATGCCAGGTTTGTAGTGATGGTAAGAGCCAAACAAGCATAACCAGGAAAATTAGTGCCTTCAATAGATCCCCGCAAATCTTCTTGGCCAAATGTTCCCATCAAGCCAATTTATCCTAGAATACATTTTCCTGAAAATCCAGAAAATAAAATCAATAAAACTAAGATCTATTGATAAAAGAACAAAACAGTAAATAGAAAATTTAGAAAAAAAAATATAAACATTGAACATACCTTTCTACTTTACTCAGAGATGAGTGCCCTGAAAATCTTCAAGCAAATAGGTAATCAGCGCCAATAAAAGCTTTGCAAATCCAAAAGGGGATGGAGGCATCCATGCATGGAGAGATAATAACAGTTTATTGGATACTTGTGGCTAATGATCGATGATGAAATTCATTATGTCAGGTTGGCTGCATCTTCTTTCTCCTTTTTTTTTTCTTTCCGATAAAAGACTTAGTATATGTTTGAAATCGATGCTGCAGATCTGCTGATGTGTAGGTTTGAACAATCATTTTCTGAGAAAACGATGTTTCTTTTTTTGTTTGGAAATGTTGCTGCCAGGTAAGATGTTTCCTGGAGCAACAACACTTTCTTTTTGGTACTAATGCTTCATGTCTGTTTTCAGCATTGGTACCCATTACAGGAAATCCACATCACTGCTACATTACGTTTTCGTTGGCAGCAACGAGTTGCAATCTGAGAAAATGTCAAATTCGGTGTTGCTCCAAACCACGCATTCTCGATTTCCAAGGTGTGTTTTGAAGCACTGTTTTTATAAAAAATGGTTCCAAGCAATCAAACATTTCTTGGAACACTTTTTTTCCGACATGGCGCTGATGTGTCACCATTTTCTAGAGCAACGTCATCGATGCCAGACAGATGCTTAAAAAATAACTTGAGTTTTTAGAAATTATGTTTTATTTAGTTCTTTTTCTTGAAAATATTTGAAAGAAAATGAAGGTTAGAAAAGTTGCAGTCTGCTTATGTCCAATTTAAAACCTCAAGCTATGTTTAAGTCAATTTTTGAAGTCTCATGTTTAATTCTTTTACCCTTTAAACACAAAAATTTGAGAAAAATAAGGACTGTAACAACACCAACACCTAGTGTGATACAACTGTGGACCCATAACTAACAACGTAAATTAACATGAAACTGCTTAATTATAAGGGTGAAGGACTTAAACTTCCCTTCAAATTCACCTAAATACTAAAACCTCTCATCTCCTTTTTTAAAAGACTAAGACCACCCCTATTAAAGTTATTTCGAACTGAATCATCAAAAGGACTCTTTTACCCTTGTTAATTTTTCAAATTTTCAAAACCGTGGAATAGTTTCTTTGTCTATTCCGTTATCTTCTATGTAGCCTTACACTTTGTCAAGTTTTCATGTCAATTTGCATTCAAGTGGGCTTTTTATAAAAAAAAACATATGTTTTATTGGAATTCGTTTTTGTATTTATTACAGCTAAAAGTCTGTTTGATAAGAAGGTAAATTTATCAATGCAAAATTAACTCAACTTTACAATTTATATGAACTGTTTTACACTCTACATATTTGCATCGTTTCCAAATACAGCCTAATGTATTGAAGAATGCAGTTGCAGATCAACCTTTTACCCTTATTTCTACATATCCATGCTCATGCAAAATGAGAGCAGCTATTTTTATGGCTACGACTATTTTTTGTTTGTCATTTTCTTTCAACTGCCAAGAAGTTTTTTGGCCTTGGTTGATCAATACCGGAACCCGTGTTTCCTACTCTGTCCCCACCCCTTAATCACACTATAATGTATATGTAATGTTAGCAAGGAAAAGAAGTTAGCTGCATCAAATAAAAACCTTCAATTTTTTCGTAGTGCATGCTAGAAGGGCCAGGACTACAAAAATGTTACTAAAATAGGTGGAGAGGAGTTTCAAACTGACAAATTAAGGCCATGTTTTGTTCAATTCTTATTCTTTTCATTCTTAACCGAGATGAAATTCAAAAATGGACAAGAATGGATAAAAATGAGCAGAATGAGAAAATATTGCTAGGAATCAAACACTTTTTTCTAAAAATGAATTCTTTTTAGACCAACAAGTGTCCTATGTTACTCGTTTTCATTCTTCAAAAAAAAAAAAAAAAAAAACTATGCCAGTATTCATAAACCACCAGCCTAGATCTTCAAAACTATGGTATAGATGTTTTGTAAAAGTGCTTTTATAAAAATACTTTTATAAAAAGTACTTATGAAAATGTGTTTTTATAAAAGTACTTTCATAAAAAATACTTTTGTAAAAGTATTTTTATAAATGTACTTTCGTAAAAGTGTTTATAAAAGAACTTTCATAAAAGTGTTTTATAAAAATACTTTCATAAAAGTGCTTTTATAAAAGTACTTTCATAAAAGTGCTTTCATAAAAGTACTTTTGTAAAAGTGCTTTTATAAAAATGCTTTCGTAAAAGTGTTTTTATTAAAGTGCTTTCATAAAAGTACTTTTATAAAAGTGCTTTAATAAAAGTGTTTTTATAAAAATGCTTTCATAAAAGTAATTTAATGTAAAAGTGTTTTCATAAATTTACTTCTATAAATATGATTTCGTAAAAGTTCTTTCATGTAAAAGTACTTTTATAAAAGTGCTTTCATAAAAGTACTTTTGGAGAAATACTTTTGTAAAAGTACTTTTGTAAAAGTACTTTCGTAAAAGTGCTTGAAGTAAATATTTATGACAACAGTTTTGTAGGTAGAGTTTCCTTGAAGAATCAAAATGAGCAAGATGGGGCATGATTATTTTTTATGCTGTAAGCTACTAATTTTTGTGCTATGGGGCTGATTTTTCATTCTAAAAAGAATGTGGCTCATGGCAACAATTTTATAATCAAACACTCTAATGTTATTCTTTCTTTCCTAGAATGAGCAACAATTAAAAAAATGTGGCCTAGAATAGTGAACCAAACCTGGCCTAAATTGGATTCGGTTTAGATAATAAACTTGCATCATCTTTACTTACGGTATTGGATGCAGTATACAATCCTAAAAATAACATTCAGTTAGGTCTCTCTCTTCATTTGTTTATGTTCAAACAAGAAAAAAAATGAAAAAAAGAAAGACTATAAAGAAACAAAGGAAAAGAAAATTTAAATGCATCTTATAGAGAATAAATTCAATTCTCTTCAAAAGGATGTGAAATTTTTACAAGAATCTAAATTAAGATTACTTGGGCTTAACTAGCAGAAAGGTCATGATTTGTCACCATATCGCAGTTGTTACAACAAATGGTTTAATGGTTGTTGAAAGTGAATAAGGGTAGTTTTTCATTCATTTGTGTCCAGAACATTTTTGGGAATGGTTGATCAAATAGTTCAATACTCCATAAAACAATCGCCCCAAGCAAGGTTCAAAATATTGTTACGTATTAACCTGTATCGGCCGATATATATCGTATTGTGGCATTCCCGATACACCCCTACAAGGGGTGTTTCGGGTCAGACCATGTTTCAGAGAATAGTCGGGCTTTAAACTGACCCCTCTGAACCATAATAATAAAAAAAAAAAAAACACAAAAAAGCACCGATAGAGGCCAATATGCCTTATCAATACTTTGAACCTTGGTCCCAAGTACCCAAACCTTAAAGGGGCAAAATTGGATATTAGGGTCAAAACTATCATTTTTCACTATTATCTAATAAAATGTCGATCAAGTAAATTGATCCTAACTTGTGAATATGGCTTCTTAAAACTCAAATATTTTTTTCTTTTATGATAGGATCCTAAACACGGTTGATGATTTATCCAAAAGCAAATGCAAGAAACGAATCAGAAAATGAAATAAAATGTATACATTTCTTTTTTGTGGGTGTTAAGCTTTTAGAACTGATTACAAAAAAAAAAAATGTACATGTAACAGATATGATTCTAACCATAGACACTACTTTTTCTGTACAGATACTTTTGGACACCTATCTTCCTTCATTTCCACAGGTTAGAAAATATGAAAAAGAAAGTGTTGGTGAAAAGAGCTCTAGTTTGGTTTTAATTTCTCATTCCTTAACATGGTTGTAGTTTCTGCATGAGGGAAATAGCCAATTCATCAAGTCTAGATAACCTTCATCCTTCGGAAGTAGCGCTTCACACACCATATCTGCAAACTTGAAACTACAATGCAGATTGCCATGGACATGACACTGAACCATGCTACTCTAGCATTGGTTGTCTCACTTACTATCCTCATTTCAAGCTCCCTATTAATGAACAAGCAATAATAAATCAAATGCTATTCTCTGCCTGCGTGAACAATGGCAAATAATTAAATCTGGATGAATATCTACTACCTGCTTCTGAGATGGAACATAGTTTCATAAATGGACTCCACTATTGCCTCATGTTTCCTCAGCGTAAGCTCAACACCCTATATGACACAAGATGATGTATATGTACGCATTAGTCTATATATATCCTATCCAATAAGAGATTAAGAACAAGGTTCAGAAATTAATACAGAAAAACACATATGAACGTGGAAAAACCTTGGCTTTTTCTTCTTTTCTAGCAACAGAGTCCCAGTCCCTTGCAGCGATTCCAATTCTCCAGTCAAGGTTGATTCTTGCTCCTACATCTCGATGATAGTCGGCCAGATGAAAGCAAACCAAGTAGTTCCCAGCCTGCGTAGTTGTGAATGTAAAATGGCCATCTGTGACATTTTTCACACTATAAAGGGTGTTCCCAATTGGAGCTATCACCTGAAGAAAGGCCGGACCAATCGTCAACCAATACCCAAACCCAATAGAAGTCACCGGAAAATATTAAATAAAATGTATTGCAGAGAATTTAATTTGGAGTATAAATATTCTTACATCGGCGTTGATGGCGGGAATACCATGGATATGGCCTTCGGATGTGACGTTGTAAATGCCTAATACAAGGACATTATTTTGGATTTCGTCTGAAACACACTTTTTTGTTGAAGGAGGAAGATTCAACAAAACCGCTTCCCCCGAAGGCAGAAGAAGAAGACCCATCCAACTTACGGTAAGAATCAAAACCGGGATGGGCAATGCCATCGTCGTTAATTTTCTGTAGAAACTTAAACCAACCAACCAAGACCACCTAGTATCCCTCGATCAATCGCTCTCACTTGCCCCACTCTGCAGGTTGGTCAACAGAGATGGAACAAGCGAAAGTGTCGAAAATGCCAAAGCGGGGACAGGGATTGAAAGCAATAACCCAGATCGATCTTCTATCTCTCGATCTTTCGTCTGGGTTAATTGTTCATTATTTTGCAACATGAATTTAGAGGACGAGACTGTCTATTTTTTACCAGTCCGGAACTACTGGAATACCACCCTTCAAAAGGCAACTTGGGAGATGGGATATCCTCACAACAAAATACTTTTCTAACGTGTTTCAACCTTGATATGTGTCCATACATCTCACCATGATCAACATAGGTCTTAATCTCATGGTAAGATGTGCAGATAACCTGTTGGAAAAGTATTTTCTTGTCAACAGATCTCTGGGCCAGGCAAAGTATTCCTATCACGTTAAGGCATGTAAATTAGGAGTCATTTTAATTTAAGTATCCTGTCAAGATTCTTTATTTATGTATTTGCTATAGCTTTGGTTTATTAATAAATATTTGTAATTGATTTATCTTTAAAGTCGACAAAAAGTATTTGATAAATTATTTATTGAAAATTAGGGACCATTAAATGCCATTAGGTGTCACATCAATACAGCAGTAAATAAACGCTTAACCGTTGATCAATGGTTGACGCACACATAAATCAAGATAAACTTTTATCAATATAAATCCTGATTTGGTGATGACACGACACTGTTCACTGAAGTTATAATGAAAGGACAACATTTAGTTGACTTAACCATTTAAAATTTTATAACTTTCATAATCTACTCACTAAAATGCAGTAGGCATCCTCTCTCCCTTATTCCAATAAATATTTGGGTTAAATACTTAAACTACCTTTATGGTTTAGTAAATTGACACAAACCTACCCTACTATTTATGAAATGACTTAAAGTACACTTGAGATTTCTGATATAGACAAAGAGGTTATCATGTTGTCTCCTAAAACCCTAATGGCTACGAATAGATTTGTGCGAGATCCGTGTAAGAAGACTTCAATAGTCGCCAGATTTATCCACTTCTACCACTGGTTTCTCTCTTCAATCACCATAGATTCTCAGATCTATAGTGTCTCCGAGCTCTTCTACGGGCTTCTCCTCTCCATTGTCAGAAAACTCCAATCTAAAGCTGTCATCCCCGTTGAATGGAGCAAGGGTTTTGGCAATGGTTGAAGTCTTTCCTCTTTAAAAAGAATGATGTCACCAAAGGCCAAAGGGTATTTTGGACCATAAAAAGGTAGTTTAGACATTTTAGAAAATAAAAGTGTCACATGGCATCACATGCTCAGAAATGTTCGGAATACTTTACCTAATTTCTTAAATAGTAGGATAGGTTTGTGTCTATTTTCCCAATTTTTTATCTTTTTTAGCACATGTAATATCTACCATCTCACATTGTAAGTACCTAAGTTGTGCCCCTTCCTAGAATTTCCCCTAAACTATCTCACATCTTCAATTACTGTAGCTTTTAAAACTTCTCTTAAACTATCTCACATTCCCAATGACACTAAAGCTAATATTTCCTTCTAAAACTCTCTTTCTATCATTGTTTTTCTGCCTCTCATGCAAATTTAAATACATGCATTTAGTTTTTGATCCAACATATATATATATATATCAAAATATTAGGGGGAATTACTTAAATATTTTGAAGTATTTGACAAATACTAAAACATGTCATGTGAGAAATTATTTAAATATACCCTAACAGAACATTCTATTGTTAAGTTTGATGGAATAGGTTAAAGAACAAAATTCCCTCCTCTTATCTAGAAAAATACCTCATCCATATATCTATGAAATTTAAAGAGAAGATCTGAATGCAATTTGTACGGGTATTTTTCAATGATGAACACAATTTGATTGGCTTCTTCCGTTCCCTTACCAAGATTAGGAATGCTCTAGAACACCCAAATTCCCCTAAATTCCACCAAGCACACATTAAACATCAAATTAGACCATTTTGACCTTCTTAGAACATCTAAAACCCATGAGAATACAAACTCCAATTCAGCTACCCAAACTTACAAGATTTCAATCCAGTGGTTCTAATAAGCGTCACTTATCAACATTCCTGTCATGTAATGACACACAACCATCTAAACCCGAACCAAAGACCTAACCATACCAAATCTCACCTCTAGGCTTCAATATTTTATCTATCCATCATAGATTCGATTTTAGCATATCTAGTGCTGTAATACTTCTCCACCCTAAAACCTTCCATCTACATGTCACCAACATAATTAGACTCTGCCACAAATCTCTTAAATCTAGTCTCTTCTACCCTAAAAAAATTTAGGCAGGACAATCACTAATTTAACCCTTAAATCAACTATGATTCTGAGAGCCTTAATTAATTAGCTGATCCAATTTAGCTAAGAACACTTGGGGGCTATCATATCTCCCATTTCACCATTCAATTGAAAATCCATCTTATCCATCAAATCCCAAACACTTTAAACACCTATCAATTGAATTTGACTCCTATATCAATTGAATTTGACTCCTAATCTCGACCATTTAACTTGTCAAAAAATCTTGACTCCATTTTAGTACTCCTTATCGATCAAACCTTCATGTCCCAGATCTACCCCTTTGACCCAACTTCATCTTCATCAGACATCATCAATAGCTTTTGGACATCGCAAAATACCTACCCACCAAATTCCAGCCCAAAACTCTCATATTTATACCTCCATTATTCTAAGACTAATGCAGATGATCTCAATTGTCAAAATCCACATCACCTAAATCCACTTTGATCTTGACACTTTTGAGACAACTAGTAAACATACACGTGTTTTGTACATGACAATTCTAGATGATGACAATGATAGTAATAATATATCCAAAATTTTCTATAAACTTTTATGTATTTTTTTGCTTTTATATTTTATATTTTTTATTATTAATTAGTTGTAAATTGCAAAATCCAAATCTGATAACATAAACACCTCATCCAAATGTATAATAATAAGATTAAGTTGTGAAGTTTCAAGTATCATTAACAAACCTATCAGCCTGGTAGGGATACAAACAAATTGGATTGGATTCAAATTAGAGTATATCTGAATCTGATCTAATATTATTAACAACAGATCTGATTGCATCTCAAAAACAAGGATTTAAATACGAATATGATGAGGAAGTCAAGTATTTGGATCTGATCAGTTCCATATTAATTTAAAAATAATAAAATATTAAAAGAAAATGAAAATATAACAATTTAAATAAAAAAAACAAAAAATACAAGTATCTTTTCAACTATTTTCATCATATATATACATTTTTATAAAAAATAAATAATATAACAAATTTACAAAAATGCAATATAAATAAGTAAATAATGTGTGTGTGTGTGTATATTGAATTCGATAGGGAGTGATCCGAATTCAAGAAGGATTGATCGGATAATGATTCGATCCAATTTTCATCCCTACTACTTGGCTAGATTTTTCAATTTATAATGCTTTATTTTTTGGTGTATATCTTTTTTGTTCATTTATAAAAAAAATGTAAGATTTAAATAGATTGAATTGAATGTGGTGAAAAGTAGTAGTTAAATTTACAATTTAAACATCACAATTAAATAAGTACTAAATTCAAAATTGATTATTTCAGTCAAAGGAAAATTCTACAATCTTATTCATATTTTTAATAGTAGTGTAAATATAGAATTATAGATGTATTCAATTTTTACTATAGTTTTTTATTTTTATTTTTGTGTGTAAAGCTAATTCTAATATTTTACACTTACTTTTTGTTTAATATGATATAATACATGTGTCTGAATGTTTTTTTCTTTTTTGCAAAATGCACGTCTTTTTTTTTTATTTTCTGTATTTTTATATTTTATTGTTTATTTTTGACATTAAAGTTTCATTTTTGGAAAATTTTAAATTATGTATTTTATTTTCATTATCAATAAAAATAATTATCGTTTATTATACTTATTTTTTAATTTGATTACATAAATGTGTCTAATTTTTCTACATCTTTTTGTAATTTTTCATATTTATTATATTTTAAAAATTTTATTACCTAACTATGACTTTGTAGATTGATCAATTTGATTCGGATGATTGAATTGCTTAACCACCACTTGGATAAAGAATGGTTTGTTTTTGAATCAATTTTAAAATATATAGATTTATAATATTTAAAATATTGATATTGATCTAATTAATAACATTTATTAGTGAAAAACAACGTAAAAATAAGAGAAAATAAGATTTAATATCTTAAGTATAAGACTAATTAGGGTGTGTTTTGTTCCATGGCGTTTATCAATAAAAAGCTGCCATGTCTGCACCAGTTAGGCATGGTCGTTTATTGATGGTAGAACCACTGATTGGTTTGCCCGTTTATTAAATAATGGTAAAAATTGTCAAACATTGATTTGTGTGCCCAAAGCCGTTGGGGTAGCAACAATTTCTTGTTTCCCCCAACGGCATGGCGTTTCCGGAAACCTCTTGATCATGTGGCATCAACGTGGATGCCAATGTGGTGGTTCGAGTAAGATGATCCTATGCATCACGGACCATGAAGAAGAAATGCTTTTCACCCTAATGTGAAGAGAACCCATTTTTTCATATGTGTTTGGTTTTGTCTGTAGAGAACTGCCACCGTGGTTTGTCACCGGTAAGAGCCACCGTCAACTTAAAATCTTGTATTATTTCCGTTGTCTTCGGTATCCACATTTTCTTCTTATTTTTGGAGATCTATACCTAGACGCAAGTCTCTCCTGTGCACCGACCTTCTGGGCGTTTCTTCCCACCGTACGTCGACGGCTCTGAAGGGAGTGAAATTCCAATCTCTATACAACCGCTTGGAGGATGGAATGATAAGTCCTCTTCATAAGAAATAGCTTGCCTCTTCTCTCTATTCAATGAAACTATTTTCTGGGCATGCATTATTCCGTTGTCAAATATCTGATGACCTAACATGAAGGTGTTTTAATACGGAGAGATGACTCTTGGTAGAACTGACCTGAGTTTGGTTGCTAGAATTTTGGACATTGGACGTCACAAAGTCATTAAGGAAATTCTTAGCTGATAAAAATTTGTTGAACAAATGTAACTAACCATGATACAACACTCATCAGTTGTTTCTTCTGCAACATCAAGAAATGTGAGTGCGTGATTGGGTCTAGCAGGATAAGTTCTATATGCCACACTACTTGTACAATTCAGAGTCAGAGCTATGGGCGTGAATCTGACGCTGAAAAAATTGGGTCCAGTAGTGCGGTTGCAAAGAAAGTGGAGGCCAAGGGTTTATATCTCCCTAGAAGTATTTGACGATCCAAACTTCAATGTTGGTAAAAAAATGGCAAAAGAAAGTGTTGGAATGCGATGTGGAATCAACCCTAGATGATCCAAATTTCAGTGCTCCACGTCCATCTAATGCAAGCATTTCCTCTAATCGAAGAGAGTAAACAAACAAACAAAAATTAAAGGGAAAATGAGAGAGGAATTAATTTGCCTACATACAAAAACTTATTGGACATTAGACTCTTTTATTAGTCACATTAAAATTATAAGGAAAGTCATAAGCGAGAAAAGCAACCATTGGGGGTAGTTTGGATGGGTAAAGGTTAGTTTGTTTATATAATATAATCTATATATATTATAGATTAAACCCTTACAAAAAACACTCCTATACTTAAAGGGCGCAATGATTCCATTATAAGAAACTCCATTTCTTCACTTATTGGACTAGTACTACACCTTAGGCTTTGACTTCAGCCATTAGATCTCCCTCCTAAAACCCTCCTTAAATCTAGCCATGTCCTAGAAACCATTCTCGGAATTCTCAAGCACACTCCTCAAATCTAAAAACCCCTATGACACCTCTCGATTAAAATCTTGTTTAAACACTCAATTCTAAAAACCCTAGACTAACTCTCCTCATCAACCCTTTGTTAATTATGAATAACCTTAGAGTTCCCTTCTCTATTTAAGTTCACTTACCTAATTTGGCTAAGGACTAGAAGCCAGAAAAAGGAGAGGTCGGTCAAGGCATAGAAAAATGTGAGTTTTGCATTGCCTTTAGATTGAGTGTTGATGGTAGGAATCTCTTTTCTGACTTGTGATCCATCATTAGTGTCCAAAAAATAATTTCAGATTGATAGTTCATGTTGCATTACAAATAAAAAAATACATAGAATAGTTATATTTTAATATTTTCTTCTTCTATGTGATAGACTTTTTTATTTGTATTCTATAATTAGTGTTGTATTTTTCTCTATTTTCATTGTTGTTGCATTGTCTCTCTTCTAGCATTAACCTTCGCTTTAGGCTTCTCAAACCAAATTTGCAAAAATTCTCAAATTGATACTTTCCATTGGAGTGGCTAGGCTATTGAATGGTTGAGTTCACTACACTTGCTAGTAGGAAGCTAAGAGTTAAATAAAAAGACTGTTGGAAGGAGACCTCACAATATCATCTCTTGCTTTGGCTCTTGGATTTCCAAAAGGAGTATAATTATAGGAAGGTTCTCAAATAAAGAAGGGGAGGAGATCTCAGCTTCCGTTTTCTTTGATGGAGTTCTTTAAAGGGGTTAGTGGACTAAAACATTCAAGAGATTTAATTCCTCCCTAGTGTGAAGGTTATGAACAAGAAGGGGATTGAAATTGGCAAGGATTTCCATTCTTTTCTTTGATGGATTCTTTGGAGAAAGGTACTACATGTTGAAGGAGGAGGGATACCAAACGCCTTTTCCTCTCTTTCCCTTAAATGTAACTAGACAAGTCAATAATGGCATTTAAGTTAAGCTTTTCTAAGTTCCAAATGTAATGGGCCCATCACTCCCATGTTCTTGTGATAGATGGGTGATGGCTCCTTGATTTATAGCCATGGTGAGCCCCCATGTTTTGAATGCTCACATTGATCAAAGACTCAACCCACTAGCACTCTTCTCATACTAGACCTAATATAAACTCTTTAGAAGTAACATCTTTTGTTACCCTCACTCTATAATTCAACCCAAATATAAGTTACGCTGGATGCAATCCTTGCTTATAATGATGATGATTTCATCCTCTTCAAATTAGTCTAAAGTGAATCAAATGTGCAGCCTCGACCAAAGAAACATTGACAAAGTGAGTATGGTATTTTAATGTTATTTTCTAATGAATTGAAGATGATCTGCACAACGATGTCAATTGCACTGTTTACCCTCTCACATTGGACTTGAATGCCAAGTACCAACTTTATAAAAATTTACCAAGATGTGATTAAGGGGAAGTTTGAAGATTGAGGACATTACTTGCCCTAATTAGCAAGCTGATAATACTTTACCAAGGTGTGTGTGAGGTGTTGGCTAATTGTGTGCTTACCCTTTCCATACTCGCAGTATATGCCCTAACTACTAATTTGGTAAAAAAAATAGCAATATGAGATTTAGTGCCTAATTTGAAGTGTGAGGACACAAGACAGCCATCATGGACGACAAGCGAACGGTAAAAAGCAAGGACAATATTTCCGCCTAGGAACACATCAATAGGTGTTTTGTCTTGTCATTGTACCTAGTTTTGTATCGTATGCTCTATTTTAAATTCACCTTTTCTCTGGCCAGATTCATCTGGAATCTTTTTTGCTCTTACCGCAAAGATGAGTTTTAAACATTCTCTAACCGATGCGATCTGAAATCGTTTTTCTTATATTATTTTGTTTGCATTTGTTATACGTTATGTCGAATGGGTGTGGTTTCTTCTCTAATCCCATCGATAGTTATATGTTATGCCAAATGGATGTGGTTTCTTCTCTAATCCCATCAATGGTTATATGAAAACATCAATATGACAATGATATGTGTTTTTTATTGTTAATTTTAGGCTTAGTGTGGGTGGATTTGCAAAACTAATGTTAAGTTTCTATTTCTATAGAACAAAAATTCATTCTTAAAGAACAATTTGCCAAATGTATCTATTACTCCTGAAGAGTAAGAAATAAATTTCTTGTTATGGAACATGAATTTCCAAAAGAACAGGAACATGTGGAAACATTGCCAAACAGGGCCTAAAAAGTCATTGGAAAGGATTCAATCTATTCTTGCTAATGCTCAAATCAAGTTCCTAATGAGTAGAAGGCATACCACAAGTTGAAATATTCGTTATGCCTTACAATGATCAAAATTTTCCACAAATTGTTGACTGCTTCAAGGTAGTGGTTGACTAGCAACCCTAGGAAGGAATCTTTTTTTGTAGTCAATTAACTGGCCATACCAAATCTCCACTGTCAAGCATAGTCAATTCATCATTTTCTATAGTCAATTCATGAACAATATTCTCACAAACACTGCCTTCGACTATCATGACTAGTTGATTCATCGTCATTTCCTGTAGTTGACTACTCACTATTCACAACCTTAGGAACTTGAATATTTTTATTCCAATGGTCAAGAAGTTATTTCTTTAGGCTAAGTTTGGAAGGAGTACAAATACAAATATGTAGAGTGCAAAATCTTATATTTTGTATGTATTTACGCTGTACATATTTGCACTTGTACTCTTTCCAAACAGAGTCTTAGGTTTTTAACTAAGATTAATTACTTTTTAAGTTCAAGAATACTTAAGAATTAGACACTAGCCATTAAGTTTTTGGTTTTATCATGATTAGTCAAGCTCAAGCTTATCGTATGCATCTCATGCTTGTGATTTACATTAAATCCTAAATATGATACAATATCAATCACTTAGACTTGAATGCTCCTTTCTTCTTTTAGCTCTTGGTTGTAGATATCATCTTTGGAGAGATTCAATAAGATTGATGACAACTATCCAAGTCTTCATTCATATACTTTGTTTCTTTATATAGCGTTTGTTTAAATATTCTAGCTCAATGGAAATAACTACAAACTTAATTAGTTTCCTTTCTGATACCTTACTTCTCAATATTTCCCTTTCTCTTTCTATTGTTTCTCATAAAACAAATATGCGAAAATGTAATCATTAAGGAATATTATAAGTTTTTCATACCTTAATTGGGAACCAAATTATAGATCCTAAGGGAGGTTTGTATTTTACCTTTTTTTAAGAAACAAATAAAACTCTCTCTATATATATATGAAGAAAAAGAAGAGAAGGTGATAGAGAACAATATATTAGAATAGTCGAGAGCTTTATAAAAGAGGCAATTTGGAATAGAGTGAGAGTCAATGAGATGTTAAATGTGAAAGTGTGGTGGAATGTTATGGTCCTAAAGGTTGAAGGGTTTGGCTGGATATGTTCCAAACAGTCCACGTACTATTTTTGCGTAAATATTAGAAAAAAAAAATATATATATATATATCCAAAAGGTAGTGCATTTCACAAACTCAAATTCTAAATTTGTGTGATGAACTCTTACATATCAGTGAATGCTTTGGCGAAAAGTAACAATACAAAAAACAAACGAATCAGAAATGGAACAAACAAAATAAATCTATACATGTTTTTGTGGGTGTCAAGCTTCTGTACATGTAGCAGATATTCGAACCACACACAGTTGCATTGAGTTGGCTACTTTTGGATACGCCAATCTCCCTCTTTCAGCAAGGCCGGAAATTCTGTCTACCCAAAACTTTGCCCTAGGTTAGAAAATTAAAAAAACAAGGCATTGGTGCAAAAGAGATGTATAATTTGGTTCTAACTTCAAATTCCTTGAAATGGTTGTAGGTTCTGCATCAGGAGATTAGTCGATTTGTCAAGTCTAACAAGCTTCTTTCGGAAGTAGCGCTTCAAATGCCATAACTGCAAAGCTGAAACCAATATGCAGATCCCCAACGACATGATACTGAACATTGATATTCTGGAATTGGTTGTTTCATTTAATATCCTCATTTCCATACCCCTATTTATGTGCCACCAATAATAAATTAAATGTTATTCTACCTCTGTAACCAATAATGGTTAATATATTTAGACCATTAAATGGAATCACAATAGAACATTACCTGTTTCTAAGAACAAGCATAGTTTCTTTAATGGTCTCCACTAGTTCCTCATGTTTTCTCAGCTCAAGCTCAACACCCTATATGACAATATGACAAAAGGAAGTATATATGTATATATATGCAGGAAACCCAAAAAATAAAGTAAAATACAAAGAAGTTCCCTGTACTTTGGTGGTAGTAACACTAAGTCCCCCAAGCATTCATTTGCAACAAACTACTACCTGGGTCTTTAAGATTTTAACCAATTATGGACTTCTGTGAAACCATTTTACATTCTCCTTTATTGGATCTCTAAAACCCAAGTTTTGAACTTTTTTAAGATAAAATAAAAATATATTAAAAAAAAGAAAAAGAAAATACAAAAAGAGTTGAGAGGGTTGAAACTTTACAAAGTTTTGAACATTATGCCAGAGACTACTCTCATTTAACTCTCTTTCATCTCTTTTAAACAAATGCATGGAAAAAAAAAAAAAACGTAAATAAAAATCCCTTCTCGTGGGTTTTAGAGATGCAATAAAGGGGATGCAAAATGGTCTCTTAAAAAGTTTAAAACCAACAAAATGCTAATATTAGGAGAAGAATGTTAGAATCTAAATATAAAAGGTAGCTCTTTTGTTTCAAATGAATGCTTGCTTATTTGCTTAGTACTAAATGTCACCACCCCCAAAGTATAAGATAGGACTATATATTTTAGGCAAAAAGAAATTAATATAGAAAACACATTTTAATGTGCAAACCTCGAGGTTTTCAATTTTTGCAACATAACCCCAGTCCCTTGCAGCAAGTCCCTTTCTCCAATCAAGATTAACAGTTGTTTCTACATCTCGATTATAGCCATCCATCCAAAAACAAGTCAAGTAATTCCCCGGCTCTGTGGTTGTGAATGAAAACTGGCCATGTGTGACATTTTTGACATTATAAACCACATTCCCACGTGGAGATATCACCTATATATCAAAGTGGGCTTATCAACTCAGTTGCAGAAATGGATGAAAGGATCCATCATCAATCAATATCCAATTATAGATACAATTTCAATGATAATATCGAAAAGGGGTTCGACTATGATATGGAAAATATATGATAACTGACCAATAAATTGAAATCATAAACGAATAACAAATAAGGTGTTATTTATCAAAATTCATAGATGGGTTTTGATTGATCAAAACTCTTTCCATATGTTATCTTTTTGCATCATAGTTTTTCCTATGGAAAACATGATATCTGAAAACTTGTTACCAAACAATAGTTATTATAAAGGTGGTAATCAATGATGTGGTATTTATTGGTTAAACACCATAAATATTCCCTTAAAAATAAAAATGTACTGTCGAATTTAGGGTAGAAATTATACCTTAGCATCAATGGTGTTGCTGTGATCTGGGTCGTTAGAGATGACATTGTATTTGCCCAAGACGTTGACATTGCCCTTGATTTCTTCTGAAAGACACTTTGCTTTTGAAGGAGGAACATTCAACCAAAGCGCTTCGCCCAAATGCAGAACACCCATCCAGCTTACAATAAGCAACATAGCGGGGATGCGCAGTGCCATTCTCGTTTCAGTATAGAGATTCGAACTCTATGCTCCTTCCTTTTTTAATAAACTTTATTTTATTACAGAAGAAACACCACCTTCTATCGATCTCTTCCTTTCGCTTGCTCGCTCTAGTCGGTCGTCTACAGGCAGAGATGGAAACAAGCGAAAGCGTCAAAACTTCAGAAGCGGAACCAGGGACAGGGACCGAAATCTACTACACAAATTACTTCTCGTAATCTCTGGTCTGGGTTGCTTGTTGTTGATTTTCAACATGAATTTATAGGATGAGAATATCTATTTTTGGGGAGATCCATTCTTGACATATTTCGCTATGTTTCTATGGATCTTCACCTCTCAATTGGTTGGTTCCACTTACAAATCAAAGTCAAATTGCCATTACAAGAATAGTAATCGAATGACCCGGAACTACTGTTTACAAAACCGGACCGGATCGGATGGTTGGACCGGAAAAATCAGGAACCGGTAACCTGACTAGTTCCATTTTCATCCAAAACTGTTGATTTTGGTCAGCAAATTGCTGAACTGGCTGGTTAACTGTTCGAACCGTTCAAACGGTTTTGACTGTTTTCCAATTTTTTAAATTTTTTATTTTTTTTGTCAGAACGGGCCGGCCGTTCTGGTCGAACGGTCGGATCCTTCAAACCAGTAACCGGATCCCTGCCGGTTCATTTTTAAAAACCATGCCTGGAACAAAAGAAATGTTCGGAGCTTGGATCTCTTGCGCACAAACTATTCCCATATTGCTACTCACTTCACACTAAGGCCCTATTCAGCAAGTTATTTATCCAGGTAAATGCAATTACATGGGTAAGTTTTTCCTATAAAACACTTAACTAAATAAGTGTATTTACCCATGTTCTTTTATTTTTCAGGTAAATAAGATAATGATCATTTTAGTTATAAAAATCAATTATTAAAAGGAGCATTTTTCTTCCATTTAAATCTTAACAACTTTCCGCTTAAGTGAAAAAATTATTTACCCACATAAGAGATAGGTATCACTTAATCCAGGAAAATAAACGCTTCTTGGTCCCCACATTAATATGAAAAATGAACATGTGATTCTTTGTCAATGAGAAACAAAATCCTATTGACCAACTTTCTCCCTCTCAAAATCCAAAAACAGAATTATGCATCGGAAATATCTCCCATTCATATGAATATACAGTATTAACGTTTCATGGGTAAGGATCTGAAGTGAATTGTGACAAATTTGTAAGGAATAATGACTAAAACCTTAATTCCACGCCAATGAATTGAACTATCTATTCGTTCTTACTTAGGGGGTGTAGGCAAATATGCATGGTTCTATTTTTCAAAATAAAAATAATTTCCATGTTAGCAAAAGTAATAAGACTTTTGGTACCAAATAAAAAAAAAACAATATGATTTTGCTGATGTGATGTAAAGACCAGATCGGCTTCCATCAGGGCAAGCCTGTGCCCACATCGTTCTAACAACCTTTCTCAACCTTGCATTGAGAATATCTCCCCATAAAATAAAGCACATAAGTATGGAGATATTCTCAATACAAGACAATAAAGACTGCTCGAACGGACTTTGCCGTGACTGAAGCCGAACTCTGTAAAAACCGTTTTTATTTGAAAACATAAAATTATACATATTGACAAAGATCCCCTTTAAAATCATCAACTAATAAATGTATCAACTATAGCTTGAAGTTTGTGGATGAACGAGAAAATATTGGTGAGGATTCATATTGAATGAGGTTAAAGGAAAAAAAAAAAAGAAACTGAGCAATGTTAGGTATGTAGTATTATATATTGTTTTAAAACATATGTAAAGCAAAACAACAAAAGAAAATCAAAGTTAGCAAATAACAAACATGTGATATGTAAAGTTGAATTCACATCTGCTTTAGGTTTGGGAGATGTTCCCAATGCACGCCGTGAGATGTGCATGTGGGACATTTGTGGAGATATTACCATCATCATTAAATCCATGTATGTATGTAATCTATATATACATATTTATAGTTGGAATGAATTCAGGGTCGGGGTTTGGGAATTGTTAGACATACTATTATACTAGTGATTATTAATTGCCAAATGGCTAGTTGATAAGGTGTAAACTGACTGTAAGGGAGACTTGAGATGGAATAACACGTACACCAGGGTTGGGGGATTATGACTTTGGGGATTCCCTCCTCACCCCCAGCAAGCCTTTAAACTGTATATTTTATGTCTAGGTCGATTTGAATATCCCAGCCCAAAATGCAACAAGTCCAGCCTGATTTTTGCAGCCACCGGAAGCAGATGAGGCTGGGCTGTGCTTGTCTTAAAACTTTTAATAATTAATATCCTTTTGGTGCAGCAAGGCTGAGACAAGGGCACAGCACAAATATGCACTAATTTCTTGAGCACACATATAAGAGGATGTTTTGTTAAGGTTTTTCCTTTTAGCTTATAAGACACCAAAATGATGCTTGACTTTTAATTTTGATTTTAAGCTTTTGGCATTAAAAGTTTATTATTTATGCTTTTGCTTCAAATATACTTTAACCCGTAATATCTATATATGCCCATTTACCATTATAGAATAACATCATTTAAACCAAGCTTGATTAGGGGTGGATTCGAGTCAAGCCAGTCAAGGTTCGAGCTCGACTTGCCAAGGTAGCACAAGGTTTGAGCTCGGTTCGAGTTAGAACTTTGAGCTCAATCTCAATGCAAGTAAAAAAACTTGTAAATTCGAGTTTGGTTCGGTTCGAGTAAAAAACTCATAAGCTCGAGTTCGACTCGGCTTGAGTTCGATTTGAGAAAAAATGTTCTATAAAAATAAAATATTATATATAAAAAATATATTTAATTTGATATTAAAAAACTTAAAAATTATAATATTTTTATTATATATATTATTTTATATATATATATATATATATATTTAAGCTCGACTCATTTATTAATCGAACCTATAAATTAGGCTCGAACTCAGCTTGTGGCCACCCTAAGCCTGACCCACTGGAAGATGAAATTGGGCTGCAAATTTCATCCCATGTCTTGGGCATAAAATCTTATTCTAAATCCCATTAATCAACCGGCAAAGCTTATGACAGTGCATACCTAAAAAGCTTTTTTCAAAAGTTTAAGCAAATGGCCCTGAAATTTCTTGAGCTGTGCCACACTACCAACATATAGAGCTCTGCTCTTGGAGATGGTAAGATTTTCATAAATTTTCCCCTTCCAACCATCATTAGGAATAAAAAGAACAGATGTGGGAGATAAACATGCAAAGGGGCATCATATGACGTGCCTAAGGCTAAGGATTGAAAAATGAACACGGTATCAAGGCAAATGGACACCCAGAACACAGCGAGGATAAAGCGTGTGAGATGGGGGCAGAATTTTAAACTTTCCTGCCCAAGCTCGTTTCGGGAAGGCCTGCTTTCGGTAGGCCTGAGCCCAGAAAGCAGTGTGACCTTTGCAAAGAAAACCGGGATTTTGTTCCGGTGGCGGTGGTTACTGTTTGGGAGAGACTGTGGCCTGTGCGGAATTTCTGAGGTAAGAAGGAATAAGCTTGAGAAACTTAAAAAATTTAATTTTGGCCAAAGGAATTTGTAAATGTAGAGGTTTGAAACTCATGTGCAAAAGGATGGAAAACAATGAATTGGTGATTCTGATGTGGAAGGAGGGAGTACGGATACGAAAATGTTTAAGGTGGACTCGGGTTAAAGACCTGTGTGAAGGATACTCTGGAACTCGGGTAAGGAAACATTCAAATAGAGAGAGGACCTAGTTAAAAGGATGGTAGATGAGTGTGGAAACGGCAAAAACCCTCGGGTTATTTTAGTTAAGGGGAGAAGCGAATGCAAAGAATATTTTTCAGAAGCTTGGAGGAGGAAGAAAGAAACCCTAAGGCTGTGTTTGGAACACTAAATCAGAAAGTGACCATTGATTTTTTGAAAATAGTAAACTGAAATGCACTCAAAATTGCACTCCATCCAAATGCATATAAAATTGAATCAAAATGTAGTTTTAAGTGGATAATAATTATACCCTTTTTCCAAGCGAATACAAAATTGAGTTGATATAAAATTTATTTCAGTTCTTGATTTATATCGCATCCAAATGCAGCCTAAAGAGAGAAGAGAGCAAAAGGAAGAGGGCAGAAAAAACAATGAATCCTTAACAGAAGCAAATGAAACCGTCAAGTTAAGGTGTCTGCCTGGGAATAGAATGTTAAGAAGACTAACTGACCTTTACGTAGGTAGATTGCTCAGTGCAAGTGGATAAAGATTTGAGAAATTAAAGTCTTAGGAGAAGAAGAGGTGTTTAGCGGAGGGTCGTATTGGTTTGTGGGTCAGAGGTGGTGTTACTATTTTGTGGGAAGAGATTAATTAAGAGAGTGGGTGTGATTTTTTGTATGATTTGTTTTGGGTGAGGTTTGGATTGCGTCTGGTTTGTAAATTCTTTTTTTTTTTAAATATTTAAAACTTTAAAATGATGGATTGATCCAGTAACACCTATAAAATTTAAAAAGTAAAAAACAAGAAAGGTATTGGTCCAAACAATAAGCATTGGTACCCACTTGAAGGTATGGGACATATCAATATTTTAATCTTTGGATATATGAGGACAGTATTGATAAAATACATTAATTTAATTTGGGGTAAGCTACTTGAATCCCAATGTTCGATTAAATGGATGGTTTTAAAACCGATGCCAGAGTCACGGGAGTGAGTGCCACAAACACCTTAAACCACCAAAGGAGAAAAGTGATGAAAAATTATGAATTAAAATGTTTAAAAAATAAGTATAATAAAAATGTGAGTGTTTAGATGAATGAATGGTAAAAGTAAAACTAGAAGGACACGGTTAAAAATGAGGTCATTATCAAAGGAACTTCCAGTAGGTGATGAAACAAAAGAAAATAGATTGATATGGTTTGGTGTTATCCGATACGTCTCGTAGTAAAAGTGATGCTTTACAAGTTAAAGGCTAAAAGGAGGGGTAGACAAAAAAGAAGAGTTAAGTGAAAGTAATAAGAAATGATTTAAATGCCCAATGATACTAGGACGGTGTGGAAATCATACATTCCTTGAGAATGTGTTTTTCTAGAGTGTTGATTTGTCACTCCCAAAGAATATGTTTTTTGGGCGTTATTCTCATCACTCAAGAATGACTTGTTTCTTGCGTTTTTTTTTTTTTTTTTTGCCAAATATGTTTTTGTTCCGCCGGAGCACCGGGAACAAGAGAAATACTCCCACAAACCCTAAAGTTCCAATGAATTTAGCTTCTTACTAGTTCAAACCATTGAACTTAAGAAATTGGGTTTTTAATATACTCTCACTTACATGGGAAGAAATTTTTTAATCGAATCACTTGAAAATTGAAATTGTTTCCTCATTTTCAATCATATGTGAAAAAGGCAGTTCCAATATTGTGTAGGGAATTCTTTGGCCTTCACTTCAATTATTTCTTTTTAAACTTTTGGAATCATTTATTAGATAAATAATGTCCGCAAGCTCTAGAACTTAAATATACAAAGAATTTAAATGTTAAATTACATTATATTTCATTGAAAATTTTGCTTAGTAGATGTCGAAGAATATTAGTTATAATGGATGAATCTAACTAGAGCTGTAAATCAGGCCATGCTGGACTGGCATGGCATGGCTCATGCACAATCCATTGTGCAAGATTGGCTCAAAATCGTGCCGAATTGTGCTGGACTGCAGATGACACTACCCGATTTATACCTCTAAATCTAACTTTCAAGTTGACTCTAGAAAATACAGCTGTATATGATTCGAGAATGTGAAATGGGATCTGCTAGGAACACTCTGTGTGAACCGGGTTGCATTAACCAATTAAAGGCGCATGTATGAAACACTGATGTGTTTATTTGTGATTAGTCATATAACCTGATTTACACACTTTTGGCAGCAGATCACTAAGGTTGTGTTTGGTTTGATATAAAACAAGAGAGAAACCCACAGGCCAAAACTGAGAGAAAGTAGTTAAGAAATTTTGTGAAATATCATAAAAATTTTGCATCCAATTTCTGGTTCTTTTTATTTCCCTTCAAACAAAAACTAGCCTAAAAAGCTCTTTTGTCTTTTCAAATTCCAACAGTGAGAAGGAAAGATGGGTCATAGCCAATGTGTCCAATATTGTATTCGGGATTCTTTGGCCACGTCATATTCAGTATCCACGCCAGCTCTACAGTGAATCAATTATTAGTGCTTTTGCATGGATGGTGAGAACAGTCATTGAAGTTTCCTACTTAGACATAGGAACAGTGCATTTCATTGAAATGTGGTAAAGGTGGGTTGTTCCATTAAAACTTGTCTCGTGCATGGAGGGCAGAAAGGAGAAATGTGGAGCCCCTTTGAGCTGCCAAACATTACCTGCCACGTAGAGCTGATCAATTGATCCGACATTTATAATTGGTCGAGTAGTCCTTGTTTCAATACTGTTCCAAGGGAATCTCTCTGTATGGTTTTTTCATTTTTCAGCTTTTGCTCCAGACTTGTTAAGTGGTTTTCTTCCATTTTTGAGTTTCAGCTTCAAACCCTACAGCTAGTAGCTATTTGCATATACTGAATGAAGAGGCTGACTGTGTGTGTAGCGCCCATGAGTCATGTTGTTGCTACCACCCCACATTGGAGTGTCACAACCACATAGCTTGAGAATGATGTGAAATTGGCTATTAAGTCTGCAAATGAGTCCGGTTGGATGGATATTCATGAATTACCATTGATGAATTAAAATAAAATTGATAAGAATGTTCTTAATAAAATGAGCTAAAATTCTCTTGAACCTATGACTCCTTAGTGAACATTCGATCTAACTTTACTATATGTTTATATATTTATTCAGGCTCGGTTTGGAAGAGTAGAAATACAAATATATACAGTATAAATACATACAAAGTAATACAAAATATAAGGTTTGAATATATATTTACTCCTTTCAAACTCAACTTCATGCAATTCAATTATAAACAGATGGGTTCGAATTTGAATCTGGACAGTCAGATTTGAAACCCTGTTGGCAACGATGCCCAGGTAACTATCTAGCCATTATTGGCTATAGCCTTGTTATCTATCATCTATCATTGGTTGATTGTGTTAGAAAATATCACACTGAATATTTATGGATTGAAATTATTGATTTGTACCAAGGTTTTAGAAGCCGGACTGGACACAGTTTTGGGACTGGTTCCTGGGTCGAAAGGTCCGATTGTTCAGTTCGAATGAACAGCTCGTGCTGACTTAAAAAATAAATAAACAAAATAAAATCGACCAAAAAATGTTGTCTGTGTCAATGGATCGATGGTTTGACCACCCAGTTCAATGGGTCGCTGATCAAATCAATGGTTTTTAGTTAAAAACGGTTTTAGGTGAAATAGAACTGTTTACCTAACCGATTCCCAGGTGAAACGATCCAACCGTCCAGTCTCGTCCGGTTTTCAAACCCATGGTTTTCTAAGCTATATTGGGTGATTAATCATGTAAAGAGAACTGGTCAATGTGGTTTTAGGAGGGTCTAGTTTGATAACAGCAGTAAACATTTGTGGGCATTCTACTATCATCGTCACCAAGCATATATTTTTCTTCTCACATCAGAAGAAACCAAAGAAGTGGTCATTGGTTAGCATGATCGATGGGTGCAAAAGGCCATCTTGCTTTCCCGACTAACCGTGCAATACGTTCATGAAATTATGAAAAGCCTTTGTTTCCACAGAAGAATTTCAAACTATCAACAGTTCCAAGCTAAGAACACAGGGCTCCATCATGGCCTTTCTAGCAGCAGGCCATCTTTGCTTTTGGATCAACCGATGTTAATATATTGATAATCATCGATCAACTTTAAATTCTAGCTAGAAACCAAAAGACATATCTGAGTGCCAGTGGGGCCAACTCCCTGTTCCATTGGAAGCGTCCCCTCGTCGCGGGTCTCCCCCTTCAGTCACGTCCCTTTGTTTGAGCCAATAGCTTCAGAATTTGCTTGCTCTTACCGTCAATATGCTCTATAAACTTTTCTCTGATTGATACATTACTCTAGTGCAAGCTAAAATCTGTAGACTTCGAGCTTTATCAATATTAAAGTGAAAAAGGAATCCGTATAGTGTAGGGTTTTAAGCATTCTAGGCCTTGCCAAGTTTAGAATATAGGACCAAATAAATTAGGACTCTGGGACTGGGAGCTTTCAGGGTTTCAGACTTGGAAATCAGCTGTGCATCATCTGAACAAAGAACTTAGGCTTCTTTTTCTGCTAGCCTCTTGTATTTGAGTTATGTGGAGAAGTGAGGTGGCCAATTTGGACTATATCCGTCGAACCTCTAGACTGATTGGCCATGCATTCATTCATTTCCTCTGCCACAACCCACAACAAGCTGTTTTATATTCTCACCAATGTTTGCTTGAACATTTCCACAAACAAGTTATGTTAAGCATGTGAAAGTTTCCTAATTGTAATTTAGTACTACCCAAAAGAGGACGAATTGGGCCACAGTTATAGGGCTGTAGACCTGAATGTTGCGTTGGGTCGCCAACCACGGTGCCAAATATAAGATTCCTGGGCCATCTAGATCAGGTCCCTCAATGACTCTATCGTCTGGAAGACACACTCTTTCATTTCTTTTTCTTACCCCTTTTCCAGTCTAAGACATATGAAACATGGGCCCTCTTTTCATCTATTTTGGTCGCTTGCCCCTAAACTTTAACTAACCACTGCAACTATTTTTGGCATTTTCGATTTTTGACCATTCTTTTGACTCCCTTTTTATCTGTCACAGTCCTATTAAACGATTTAAACACGAACTGTTGGGGTGCCTTTGTTGCTTTCTTTCTTTTCTTTTGGCTGTATGGAAACCGTAAAAGATTGCAATTAGTACAAACTTGTGTATAGGAAAATATCACTCACTCTCTCTCTCTCTCGTATCTATCATGAACACTTGGGTAGTCGTCTAGTAGCTCTAAGATTACACGTAAGTTAAAAGGGTTCACGTTGTTTTAAATCTCGACCACAAGCTATATACATGCATGAAGATACAACTCTAACAACTTTTCTCACGTATAAAAAAAATGGTTTCTTTAAGCGCACCCATTTTGCCTTTTTTCCGTGTAGTTTGGGTTGATTGCCGGATAAGATGGGGCATGCGGCAGCGTTGGATTCCAAAGATGAGTGCACCCACTTGCTTTGGTTGAGCCTTTCTCTCCATCCCCTCAAACCACCAACTCTCACAAACACCACAAATACTGCATACATCATCAGACAGCACTAAACCCTAACTTCATTAGGGGTCACTGTATTCAATCCTCCACTCTCCCACCCAACAAGGAAAAAGAAGGAAATAAAGCATTTTTATTCTAAGAAAAACACCTCAGCTTTTCTTTGAGCCTATCATCAAAGCAAGGATTCTTGTTGTTTGGAAAATGTGTGTTTTTTTGCTATTGGATAGAAGTGTTGTGGTGAAATAGGTCTCTTTGTTCTAGCTCTTTACTAGTATATATAAGGCCATTTGTTCACTCACAAATGCAGGCAGGCGTGTGTGTAAACAATAGAGAGAGAGAGAGAGAGAGAGAGAGCGATAGAGCGATAGAGAAAGAGAGAAAGATGGGAGGCCAAAGTCCGTTTATTGGGTTGTTGTGCACCATCTTCAATAAGGTGAAACCTTTTATGGCGATGGTCTCCCTGCAATTTGGTTATGCTGGGATGTATATCGTAACCATGCTTTGCTTGAGGCGAGGAATGAGTCACTACGTACTTGCCGTTTATCGCCATGCAGCTGCCACTCTTGCCATCGCTCCTTTCGCTTTGTTTTTTGAAAGGTCTCTCTCTCTCTCTCTCTCTCTCTCTCTCTCATGGTTTTTAAAAACGAACCGGTGACCGAACCTGTCAGGGGTCCGGTTACTGGTTCGAACGGTTTGATCGTTCGACCCGAAAGGCCAGCCCATTCTGACAAAAATAATTTTAAAAATTTGGAAAACAGTCAAAACCGTTCGAACGGTTAACTGGTTGGTTCAGCGATTTGCTGACTAAAATCAACGATTTTGGAGAAAAAAACAGTTTTGGGAGAAAACAGAACCGATCAAGTGACCGGTTCCCAATTTTCGGATCCAATCATCCGGTTCGATCCGGTCCGGTTTTGAAAACCATGCTCTCTCTCTCTGCTTTAACAATAATAATTAATAAAAGTTTGTACCTTTTGCAGGAAAATCAGGCCAAAGATGACAGTCTCTGTCTTCCTGAAGATAATGGTGCTAGCCTTCCTCGAGTATTACTCTAATCCCTATATGAATCTGAGTTCCAGCCTCTTCAATGGACCACATTACTACTATTTACCACGTGTCCCAATTCCTACCAACTCAACCTGAACTGACGCTGAGGCCCATCTAGTATCTGTTTGGATGCACCAACTTTTTCTGCAAGTGTCAACTCGTTTCTAGTTTGTAGAGACCCGGCCGCCGGGTCTGGCTTTCTTATGCATCGCATCTATCATATATTCTTCCAACTTGCTTTCTTATTACTAAAATCGTAGCCCAACTGGCCTGCAATTAAGGCCAGGTCGAACATGGCTTTCAGGTCTGGTAAACCAGAAAACTAAACAATTCTTTTCATATCAAGATGAGTATATCCTTTTTTATATTAACTTGAATCCAGACGCCCAGCTAGGCCTTTAGGTGGTGAGGTGAGACTACAAATAAAATATTCTATCCCCAGTGTTTGGAAAAGAAACCGGAAAAAGAAAACTAAAGTGATGTCATGTAAAATGGAGTATTCATTTGTTTCAATTTTTCATAGCTTCTTCATCCCTACCCATACCTCATTCCGAACAAAATTGGAATGATTTCATTCCAATGAGATAGTTGAAAAAAAAAAACAGAGCAAGAATGAAGTTAGTTCCATGGTTTTTAAAAACGAACCGGTGACAGAACCTGTCAGGGGTCCGGTTACTCGTTCGAATGGTCTGATCGTTCGATCCGAATAATCGGCCCATTTTGACAAAAAAATAAAAAAATTTTAAAAATTTGGAAAACGGTCAAAACTGTTTGAACGATTAATCGGCCAGTTCATCGGTTTGCTAACTAAGATCAATGGTTTTGAGGAAAAAGCGATTTTAAGGAAAAACAGAACTGATCAAATGACCGATTCCTGATTTTTTCGGTCCGGTTTTGAAAAAACCGGACCCTGAGGCTAGCTAATCATTGAATTGGAAGGTCAAGATCAAACAGGATGACTGAGTTGGTGGACCCTGAGGCAGATTCAGACCAAATATGAATGTGATGAGGTCCATGGGAGAATGATAATAACTCAGTTCCATCATATATATATATATATATCACTGTCTAAAAAACTTTCTGGAACGCCTTATAATTCTGTTTGTTCTTTTCACCAGGCCGGTGCTTGATCAAAATCTATACTACGTGGGGATGAAGTCCACTTCAGCAACTTTTTCATCTGCCATATTCAATGTTCTTCCTGGCATCACCTTTATAATGGCAATCATCTTCAGGTAAGACGGATCACCTCCATCAGAGTGCACTCGTAACAGCTAAAAGTTTGTATCCTTTAACCAACGGCTCACCACCAGATTCCTCAGAAGAGAATCACAGAGATTCTTTTGGGATCGGTGGATGGTGGTGGACCCATTATTATGTGACGAATATACCAACTTTTCTTTCTTTATATATATATGCTTTGCTTTCATGGATTATAAGCACAAAAGACCAAGTTCAGGATTAAGATATCCCCCCAATAATTTTCATATAGTGCTCCCAATAATAGGTTGCTTTGTTAAAGGAGAAAAATTAAAACAAGGGTATTTCTATCACCAAGAAAGTTCAACCTAATTGGGTCAAATGATCATGATGATCCCGTTTAATTGTTTCTGCTAAATGGAGGGAAGACTCTTCTGATATTTCATGTCTTCACTCACCTAGTCCATGCCATTCCTACTTCTTTTTAGTTTAAGACATGTATAAGTTTCTTTGTTTTATTTAAATTCTTGCAAAGAAAAGCTTGTTTTAATTAAACATGTGATGAAAGTTTTTAGGCCGAATTGTTGCCCCTCAATGGTTTTAATGAAAGAACATTATTAATTAATTTATCCTTAATTATTCTCTAAATTATCTGACTAGCAAACCCCTTAGCTGACTATATATCATATATTCTATTAGATAGCAGGTGATAAAAGAAAAGGAAGACAATGGTATTTTATCTTGTTATCAATCTCCATTGACTGGCTTTCATTTATATATATATATATATATCAAATGGCAAACAGACCGCTTTAATATGGAGAGATGCTTTTTATGTAGATTGTGATCCAAACAAAAATAAATAAATAAAAATAGAAGTTCCAAGAGATGCTTTCATTAAAGATGTACTTAGTGATGTCCTTTGAGTGGAGCTTCCAAGTTCCAAGAGATAAAATACTAAAATAGAATGCATTAAAAACCAGTCTATTTTATGCAATGTTACTGTCTTGAGTTTTGATGCATGTGGTCTCCCCTTTACATTTTCTTTATTTGTAGTCTTCAGCATCAACCCATTTGTAAAGCAATTGTCCTCGTCTGAGAATGCCACTTTAACAAATTCTTAATGCTTAATATGATGACTTGTCGTCTACCAGGTTGGAACATGTAAAGATTAAGAAGATACACAGTCAGGCCAAAATCATCGGAACTATAGTGACCTTCGCCGGAGCAATGGCCATGACATTGTACAAAGGCCCCATCCTAAACCTGGGACTGTCACGAGGCGGAGCCCATCATGAAGCCAGCAGCAGCGCCGCCGGTCAGCATTGGGTTGCGGGGACACTTATGCTTCTCGCCAGTTGCACCGGTTGGTCTTGTTTCTTCATATTGCAGGTGACTCATCTCCAACCAAATTAAAGCTGTAATTTTAGGGTTTTCTTTTTCAATGTTTATAGAAGCTGATATCATGGTTTTGGTGCAACAGTCCTTCACACTAAAGCAATACCCGGCAGAGCTCTCTCTCACCTCTCTGATATGCTTCATGGGCATGGTGCAAGGTGCGGCTGTGGCACTTGTCATGGAACGTAAGCCTGGTGCTTGGTCCCTGGGCTGGGACTCTAGGCTCCTTGCTGCCGTCTATTCGGTAAGTGGAGTACTCCCCCAATTCGCCTTCTAAACTGGCTCAACCATGGTTTCACTAAGTGGGTAATTACATAGAAAGCCCAAGAAAATGAAGCAAGTTAAATGGACAACTTATCTCTGATGACTCTCTTTCTTTAACTCGAGATAATAAAACATTTTAATTAGGGAATTCTACAAAGAAGATTGTGACTTCTTCCACAGTTCCGCCCACTATTTATTCCTGAATTTGTTATAGGAAAATAATTACCGTCAAAATCGGGAAAAAGTTGTGGTAGTTGAGCAAATCAAGAATGTTGGTTTTCTTTTTCTTGACGTCCAAACGTCAGAAAAGCAACTTTCTTAAAAAGCTGCCCACTTTCTTATGTTGTCCTTCGTTTTCTAGCTTACCAAATATGGTTAAGCTTAATTTATCAATGTTTGGTAACACCCATCTAGTGGAATTACTGTTTTATGGTCTCTTTATTAGTTAGCTCAGTTCTTTCATTCAATTCCATGCAGGGAGTTGTGTGCTCAGGGATCACATACTATGTGCAAGGAATAGTGATAAAGGAACGAGGCCCTGTTTTTGTGACAGCCTTCAACCCTCTTTGCATGGTCATTGTTGCAGCTTTGGGGTCCTTGATATTAGCAGAGCAAATCCATCTAGGAAGGTATAAATTAAACATTCAGTTAGTTCTGTCTCTCTATCAAATGAGTAGTATTTTTAGTTTGTTTTTTCTTCATTTGTCGATTAATGTTTAATTTGGTTGGTTATTGTGATTTGAACAGTGTTATTGGAGCAATTGTCATAGTAATCGGCCTTTATTCTGTTGTATGGGGCAAAAGCAAGGATATTGTAGCCTCGTCCCAATTGACTAACGAGAAGGGTCAGGCCCTAGAACTACCAGTTGCTGCAACAGATGGTGCTAAATCAATTAATGGAGATCATAATGGAAGTAGTGTGATGGAGGAGATTTCAACAAAAATCCCTGTAGCACAGAAGTGATCTACGTTGTTTACCTCTGCCGTTTGAGAATTGTTGCTTTAGGAGGTTTTAATTAAACCTTTTTATATGTATGGAGATGGACCTACTAGTCCATGTACAAATATTGCTCATCTTAGATTTCAAGTTTCAATGTATGCTGAAGTTCCGTTAATGTATTAATAAATTATTCAGTGTTTACCCCTGCAGTGTCTCTCCATTCAACCTACAGAAAAACACACATATGATGGAATTGGGAAGGGGGAAGAGAGAGAGAGAGAGAAAAGGCGCAGTTAGACTTTCCAATAGCCTGGTAAAGGGTCGGTAACTAATAGGCATATAGAATCAGCCGATTTATAATTAACTAGTAAGGAGATGTTTGGCATCAATGCTGTTTTTTTCAGAAAATGGTGGTGCACAGGTGTTATATCAGAGAAAACGGTGCTTCAAATAACATCTTTTTGTTTGGTATCGATTTTTTTTCCCGACCATGCCTTAGAAATCGGGAAAGTGTGGTCTAAAGCAACACCAAATTCAATGGTTTTTGGGAAAACGGTGCATTGCTGCCAACGATGCAATGATGTGGCATCATCTTGGATGTTGAATAATATAAATCAATGTTAAAAACGTTGCTGCCAGCAATGGTACTAAACAAAATCAGTGTTGTTTTCTCAAAAAATGCCTATGTGGCAGCACCGGTTCCAAACAAAAAATAAGTACCGTTTTTTAGTACTTACAATTCTATATGCCCGGCACCATTTTTCTATGAAAACAATTCAATATTCCCAGAACTGATACCAAACACCTACTAAGTTTCTTGCTTTCTTTTCTCAAAATATTTTATCATATATATCCCCAAGGCCATGATACAATGTTGGTCCCAGCTATCTCGAGCCTTAGGAGGGATAGAAGGTAGGATACAAGCCCAACCTTTGGCTCTTTATCACAAAAGTAGTGGCCACTGTCAAACTTGAACATGTGCTCTCACGTTTGCCGCAGGCTGAAATTTTACCGTTACACAAAGTAATGCCCCCTATTTTATTATACCCCCTTATAAAATAATAAATTTAGACATTATATGAAACTATTAATTAAAAAAACAAAAAGCCCTAATCTTCATTATATGAACATGGTTCCAATTTGCACAAAGCGACCACTCTAAGATTTCAACCTATGTCCTCACACTTGCCAAAATTATTGAGATTTTACCATTACACCAAATAATGGCCATATCTCCTTATTATAAAATAATAAATTTATACATATTATATAATTCAAAATCCCTAAGAAGCTCGCCAATTGATAAATTAGTAAATTACAATTATTACCCAAAAGATGAATAAGCCAATCTACAGTTTGATTTGCCTCACGGTAGACATGTCGGTACCTAATCGTAATATCCATTTACTCAGTGAGGCGCTGACAATCCTCGATGATGTGCTTGAGACTCCACGGCACAACTAGTATCCTTTGAAGGCAGCTGATGACAAGCATGGAATCACCTTCAATAATAAGATGAAAGCCATGAAAGTTGAGGGCAACATTATGAGCTTCCCATGCTGCCCAAATTTCATCCAACTTAATGGAATCATATCCAATAGAATAGGCTTTCACATCCAAGACCCTCCCAACATGGTTTCTAGCAATGCAAAGCAATGGAGCAGAAGTCCTTTTGCCTTCCAAATTTGCACAAAATGGCCACTCTCAGACTTGCCAACTTGAGATATACGTTACAATAAGGTAATGACCCCTATCTTATTAAATCTCCTTATTATCATATATTAAATTTAGACATATTATATGAACCATTAAAAAATAGCCCTAATACACAACATGCTTAAAAAATTAATCTTCTAAACTCTAACTCCTCCCTCTCTCTATCTCTCCTCGCCCTTTAGAAGAATTTTGTGCAAACATCTAAAAGTAATATCATGTAATGCCCAATTGGTACCCTTAAGTGGTTCTCTCCTTTTGTACCATACGTGGTTCATGTGAAGGGGCTTCAACAATAAATCTTGTGAAAATAGCAGAGTAGTGAAGTTAATCAAGTTGATAGATTTCTTACACAGTTCAAACAAGACAATAATTTAGATGAACGTAGCTAACGTAGTCTAAATCCAAGCTGAGAGCTTTATTTCATCAATGATGAAGGGCAGTCTTGGAAAATCCCAAATGAATGTAGATCCATATTTCCATATTTGCTGAAATCATTTCCACGAAATCTTTTCAAAAAAAAGATTTCCCATAAGAAAGACAACAATCATTCCCCATAAGGCACTTCAAATTCCACAAGAGATTAGTGCTCATTGGACCCCTCATAATATGCTTAGCTAAATAGAAAATGAAGGCGCAATTCCAACCAGTGGACCAAGATATGTCGCGCGATTGTGACCGAAGAAAATAATAGCTTTTACCTTTCCGATCTCCGCGTATTTGTATAGGGTACTAAGAGCCCATTTGGTTCGTGAGAATAGGGGCCCAGAATCGGAATGGGAATGATCAAACTGTTCGGTTGGGTGGAATTGGAATCCAGGCCATTCCAATTCCGATTCTAATTCCCATCTGAACCTATACAAAAAGACCATTCCGATTCTAGCTGCAAATCAAACAGACCTTAAAAGTTTTATAGTTAGCTAGGAAAACTCTTGGCTACTGTTTGTTGCCTGTGGATTTGAATTATGAGTATTTTTAGGGATATTTGCTCTTAATGTTTTTTTTTTTTTAATGGGCAAGGGACACAATGGGGCAACTAATTAAATGATGTTGCTAGATCACATAGCACTCCTATCTAGGTGGCTTTAGTAAATTTCTATCTAGGGAAGATTTGGATAGGACCATTTTGATAGTGGCTCTCATCAATACTCATAATGATGTAGCTCAAATAAGAAGAAAGAAAATAAAAGAAATTGCTCAAAAGAAGAGGAAAAAAGAGAAATTGAATAAAATTTGGCTAATATGAAAGGAATTATAAAGAAGCAACAAGTTTAGGGATTCACTCATTCAAGAAAGACTCTTCCAACTCTCAAAAGAAAGCAATAAATTTAAAAAAATAAAATAAAAATAAAAACAAAGGAAAAAAAACTTGAATACCTCATGCTTAGAATTATATATCTATATCGAGAAATAAAAATTAGCGGTTGTAATATTCAATGTAAAAATAGTTGTGAGAAATACACTAACAAACTAGGTAGCTGTTAGAGGTCCATCAATAAATTAATTATAAAAAAACCCACCAACCAAAATGGCCATTGAAGTCCATTAGTGGGTTAAAATGTGAGATCCATTTATTTTCTCCTTTAAAAAAAGGATTTAGTGTTTTTCAAAGCATGGTCTTAAACTACATCATACAATGGCTTTCTTTTTCTTTTCTTTTCTTTCTAACATGGATATTGTCTTAGCCTTTTTTCAACCCTGAAACCAGCAATAGTTACAATATACTCGATCTTGTAATTAAATTCACAACAAAGAGGTTAAATATCATAGAAGAATTATAAAAATTGATAATATTACATAAAAAATTTCCTTCCAAACACATATTAAGTGCTTGTTTAGCAAGTCTTTTCCAAAAGATCTATTACAAGATTTGATGATTAAAAGACTGGGTGAGCTTCTGCAAATTGATCTTAGAAGACCACATACCATTGGTGGACATGCATGTAGGGTCCATGTGTGGACATGTATGTGGGACCCACATACATTTTATAAGGTGGACCCCACATGCCATTGGTTGACATGCATGTAGGTCCATGTGTGGACATGTATGTGGGGTTCACATACATTTTACAAGGTGGGCCCCACATGCCATTGGTGGACATGCATGTGGGTCCATGTATGGACATGTATGTGGGGCCCACATACATTTTACAAGGTGGGTCCCACATAATACCTAATGTGGGCCCCACATGCATTTGAAGCTTCCTGAAAAAGTTTTTCTGGAAAGATAATTTTTGTAGAAGACCATTAGTAGGTCCCACTTGCATATTCAAATAGTTTTTGTGGAAAGATAACCCATTTTCTCCCAAGTGTGTGCATTTGAAGATGGGGATTGATGGTGCGCAATCCGGCTGGTCCTAGCTGTCAACGACCTTGCCTCTGGACGGAGCTACAGGGGGCCTGAAACAGAGAAGATGGGGAAGCTCGTGTGATGGAGCTTTTGCAAGTGTGATGGACTCAGGAGGGACTCGTGGTGGACGCTTGTTTCAAGGCATGAAGAGGAGGAAGCGAGTTGCCAAGCGAACTCGCACCGAGCTGCCCCGGGATGCGGAGCCCGAGGTACCATACTACCCGTCGGGGGATCCGCTCAAGGAGCCCGAGATGGCTCCTCCAATGCAAGAAGCGGCAGGGGGCCCGTATGCTGAGACTACTTACACGGGGGCTCCCACTTACTCTGGTGCTCCTACTTACTCTAGGTCTGCTCATACGCGAGTTAGGCCCTCGGGCTCGGGGGCCCCAGGGGAATTCAGGAGTGTGTTGTCGCCGACCTACGCTCTTCAGAAGAGTAAGGAGGCCATTTTCCCCGAGGAGATCGCGGCGTGGACTGATCTCCCTCTGCACTAGGTGCCCTGTCGTGCTGTTACTCATGCCATGGTGGTAAGTCAGACTTTTTATCGAGCTTTTTTGTTTTTATCCTTCTTGCCATGTTGTTACTCACTCGTTCTTTTTGGTAGCTGAACTCTTCTATCGACGCCCTGGCGGCCCAGGTGGAAAGGAGCTCGAGGCAGGCGCGAGCTTCTGAAGAGGCTCTTCGTGCTGCTGAGACGACTTCCTGAGCTACTGAGGCGGCTTCCCGAGCTGCTGAGGTGGCTGCTCGTGCTGCAGAGGCTAGGCAGGCGAGGTCTCAGAGAGATGCCGAGGCCATGGGAGTCGTAGTGAAGCACATGGCGGACTTGAGGCTGGATTTGCAGCATCAGGTCGAATACCTTCAAGAGGACATTAGGGAGAGGACGTAGATCTTTTCTCAAGGTATTGACGATGCCAAGAAAAAGGTTGTCGATGAGTATATCGCCTCGCCGAGTTTTGACGACCTAATTCGTACTGAAGGGGTTTCAAGCTAAGCTAGTGGATGATCCGGAATATGTACCCCGAGCTCGATATTAGTGCCATATCCACTTCGCGCATAACTCAGGAGATGGCCAATGCTGCTGATGGTGAGTCACACTCCGAGGGCGAGGCGGGGCCTTCGGGTATCGTTGAAGTGCCTTCTGATAATGAACAAATAGCTCCGGGCCTGTAAAGTTTTTTTTTTTTTGAAATGTATACCTTACATTGAAATGGAATGACTTTTCTTTTGGTTAAGTGTTGGTTGTTCTTTCTCCCGTATTTGCCGAACTGACCATACGTCCGATCTGTTTCCTGCCCGGGTTACCGCACTCGCGTGGCCTGTTTTGGAGCTCTGAGATGTCGATGTCCCTATTAGTTCGTTGTCTCTGTTTTGCCTTTGGCTTTCTTTGTTTGCCTACGCCGAGGTTCCTTCGTTAGCTCGGCATCCTAGCCCTTAGGCTTTGGTGGCGATTTTATCCACTTCGCTTGGTGGTCTATAGGTAGTATCGCCTTAAGTTGACGATGTTCCATGCTTAGGGTACTTGCTTACCCTCTAAGGTTTCGAGCTCGTATGCCCCCCCCCCCCCGAGTGCTTTCTTTACTCTGTAGGGTCCTTCCCAATTTGGTCCGACTTTGCCCACGCCGGGTTCGGGTACCATGATCTTACGGCGAACCAGGTCGCCGACGCGGAAGCTTCTCTTCTTTACTCTGGCGTTGTAGTAGCGAGCTACGTTTTGCTGGTAGGCCGCTGTTCGGATGTGCGCGAGGTCTCTTACCTCATCCAGTAGGTCGAGGTTGGTGCGTAACTCGTCTTCGTTTGTCTGATCGTCATATGCTTCTAGTCGCAGTGTAGGTATTTCGATTTCTGCCGGGATTACCACTTCGGTGCCGTAGGTGAGGTTAAAGGGGGTCTCTCCCGTGGCGGTTTTTTTCGTAGTTCGGTGAGCCCACAGAACACTTGGAAGCTCATCTGCCCACAACCCTTTAGCTTGGTCTAGTCATGCTTTCAGTCCGTGGAGGATGGCCCTGTTCATTAATTCTGTCTGACCGTTTGCCTGCGGGTGTGCGACCGACGTGAAGTTCTGAAAAATTCCCATATTTTGGCACCATTCTTGGAACTTGATATCCTTGAACTGTTTGTCATTGTCGGAGATCAATACCCGAGGTAGCCCAAAGCGACATACAATGTTCTTCTAAAAGAAGTTCTGTATGTTTCGGGCTGTGATTGTTGCTAGAGGTTCAGCTTCTATCCATTTTGTGAAGTAATCTACTGCCACCACTAAGAACTTTCTCCCACCTGTTGCTAGCGGGAATGGCCCTAGAAGGTCGATGGCCCATTGTGCAAAGGGCCATTGACTGGTGAGGTACTTGATGTCGGCAGCAGGCTGATGGTGGATATTGGCATGCTTCTGACACTTGTCGCATCTTCTGACGAGCTCGACGGCTTCTACCTTCATCGTTGGCCAGTAGTATCCTTGTCGAAGTGCCTTTTGGGCGAGGGCTCTGCCCCCCAGGTGTCCGCCGCACAGACCTTCATGAGTGTCGCAGAGTACGAGCTCGGCTTCGGCAGGTCACAAGCAACGCAGGTAGGGGAGCGTGTAGGATCGTCAGTACAACCGTTCGTCTATTATGACGTATTTGGCTGCCTGGCGCTGCACCCTCTTGGCTGCATTGTGGTCCGCAGGGAGGCTTCCATCTAGCAAGAAGCTCGCGAGTGGGTCGATCCAGCTCGTCTCTGCTTCAAGGACGGGAGTGACCTCTTCTGCCCCATCGAGAATGCTGGGCCGAGGTAAGTCCTCTATGTACACGGTTCTCATGGCGTTGTGACTCGTGCTGGCTAACCGAGACAGGGCGTCGGCCTCAGTGTTCTCTGATCTCGGGATTTGCCTGTAACCTGGTTGACCACAACCTGGGAATCACTACAGATAACTACGTGCTTTGCTCCAACCTTGCGCGCTAGGTTCAGCCCGGCTATCAGTGCCTCGTACTCCGCCTTGTTGTTGGATGCCGCGAACTCAAAGCGTAGTTTATATTCCAATTTCGTTCCGCTCGGGCCACGTAGCACTATTCCAGCCTCACTGCCCTGCTGGTTCGAAGAGCCATCTACATGAAGGATGCAGGGTTCCTCATCCTAGTTCACGTTTGGCCTAACCAAGAGAGATGCTACACTGGCTGCTACTTCACGGGGTTCAGACTCTATTGGCTTGGGAGCTCCGAGCTCACCCGAACTGGGGATCTCGGGCTCGACCGGCTCAGGGGCTTCGAGGCTAAACGTGCACTCGGCGATAAAATCTGCCAAGGCTTGGGCCTTAATAGCACTTCTTGGCTTGTACTGGAGGTCGTACTCGCTGAGTTCGATGACCCATTTCGTCAGTCGACCGGAAACCTCGGGCTTGAGTAAAACTTGCCTTAGAGGTTGGTCAGTCAGGACGATGACAGTGTGAGCTTGGAAGTACGGGCGGAGTTTCCGAGCTGCTATCACCAGTGCGTATGCTAGCTTTTCTATCTACGGGTACCTTGTCTCTGCTCCCTGCAAAATTTTACTAACATACTAGATGGGTCGTTGGACCCAATCTACTTCTTTTATTAGTACCGAACTGACCACCTCGTCGCTTGCCAAGAGGTACAGTTCTAAGACCTCACCCTCCTTGGGCCGGGCTAAGGTTGGCACACTAGCGAGGTAGCTTTTTAGCTCGTCGAACGCGAGCTGGCAGTCTCGGGTCCATTCGAACCCTTTGCCTTTGATTGCCTTAAAGAAAGGCAGACAACGGTCTGCCGATTTGGACATGAAGCGGCTCAGAGCGGCTATGCGGCCGTTTAGCCTCTAAACCTCTTTTACTTTTCGGGGTGGTCTCATATCTAGGATGACCTTTATCTTGTCCGGGTTGGCCTCAATACTGTGCCGATTGACAATGTACCCTAGGAACTTGCCTGAGGTGACACCGAAGACGCATTTGTTAGGGTTCAGTTTCATGCTAAATTGACGCAGAATTTGGAAGACAGAATCTAAGTCTGGTATTAATTCCTGTGAAAACTGTGTCTTGACAACCATGTCGTCTACATAACATTCTATTTTCGTGTCAATTAAGGGCCAAAACAGCTTATTCACAAGTCTTTGGAAGGTTGCCCCGGCATTTTTTAATCCGAAGGGCATGACCTTGTAGCAGTACAGGCCGAACTCGATTATGAAGCTGGTTTTTTCCTCATCGGACTGGTCCATCCTGATTTGGTTGTAGCCCGAGTAGGCGTCCAGGAAGCTTAGCAACTCATGTCCCGAGGTCGCGTCCACTAGGCGGTCAATTCTGGGGAGGGGGAAGCAATCTTTTGGGCAAGCTCGGTTCAGGTCGGTGTAGTCGACGCACATGCGCCACTTGTCGTTTGCCTTTTTCACCAACACTGGGTTGGCTACCCAGCTCGGGTAATGGACTTCCCTTATGAAATCTGCTGCGATGAGCTTTCCGACCTCCTCGTCGACCACCCTCCAACGCTCTGGGGCTAAGTTGCGTTTCTTCTGTCTAACGGGTTTGACTACAAGGTCAATATTAAGTTTGTGAGTTATCAGGTTGGGGTTAATACCGGGCATGTCGGCCGCGGACCAGGCAAAAATATCTAAATTTTGAAGTAAAAAACTCACCAGTTCAGTTCGTAGTGGTTCCTTGACGGAAGCACCGATCTGTAGTGTGCGAGCTGGGTCTGTAGCCGAAGTCGGGACTGCGACTGTTTCCTCCGTGGGCGAAGCTCGTACCTCGCCTTGATTCGTAGGCTGCTCTAGTTCAAGGTCGTCGGTCACCTTGGTTTTTCCCTTCAAGGCGGCAACATAACACTTGCGGGACTCGAGTTGGTCGCCCCGCACTACCCCTACACCGAAGTCTGTAGGGAACTTCATCGCCAAATAGTATGTGGAGACCACTGCCCGTAGGATATGCGTAATTGGCCGCCCTATTATGGCATTGTATAGGGAGGGGGTCGCGACCACCAGGAAATCATGGTTGAGTCTGACCGCACAAGGCCATGTGCCGACTTCCACAGGTACTGTTATTTTTCCGAGGGGCCTGACTTCCTCTCCGCTGAAACCCACCAGAGGAGTGTTCGCGGGTTTTAGCTCGCTCCTCTGTAACTGTAGCTGGTCAAATGCTGACTTGAAGAGGATGTCCGCCGAGCTGCTCGAATCCACGAGTACGCGCCTGACCTCGAAGTCGCTGATCCTTAGTTTAATGACAAGCGCGTCATCGTGGGGGTAGTGGACCCCTCGCGCATCGTCTTCCGTGAAGAAGATCGGCTCTTCAGTCTTTGGTCTTTTTGGGGGGTTCTATTCCTCTTGGGCCGCTTCGCGAACTGACGTCCGGGCCACTGTCGAAGTACACCCTGCTACCACCGAACCTCTCACAATTACATGGATGGTCCCCCGAACTGGCCTCTCTTCCGGAGGCTGTCGCTGCAACGGTTCGGCTGGTCTGCTGCTAGATTCGGGGGCATCCTTTCTGTGCTCCCTTTGCCGACCTGCCTTATTGTTATTATTATTATCATGCTGTACAAAATTTCTTAAGTATCCGCGACGGATGAGTCCCTCTATCTCGTCCCAGAGATTATTACACTGTTCGGTACTATGACCGTGGTCTCTATGGAAACTACAGTACAAATTTTTATTTCTCTCGTTCGGATTTCCCTTTAGGCGAGGTGGCCACTTTATGTATGGGGCGTCCTTGATCGTCATTAAGATCTCAGTTCGCCTCGTGTTTAAAGGCGTGTAATCCGTCCGAATTGCTAAGGGTGCTCGGAACGACTGGTTCGGCTTCGGCTCCAAGGCCGGGTTTTTTCTGTCGTCTGGGTTGGAGGGCTCGCCTTCCCTCTTTCTTTTCTCGTTCACGCTTTCGGTCCGTTGGTTGATTTCTTCCTCTGTTCTCATGAACTTATCCGCGAGCTTGAGGAATTCGGCCACGGTTGCAGGCTGGTTAGCTACCATGTGCCATTTGAACTCTTTGTGCGTTACTCTTCTCTTAGCCGCCGCGAGCTGCACCGCGGGGTCTAACCGCGGTATCTGTAAGCACGCTTCATTGAACTGCTTGATGTAGCCCCGGATGGATTCTCCTTCTCTCTGGACCACTTCGAAGATGCTTTACTCTATTCTGGGGCACCGCTTGCTGGTGACAAAGTGTGCGGTGAAGACCTGCACGAACTGGGCCCAACATCTTATCGACCCGGGGGCCAGGTTCCTGTACCAAGTGTAGGCTACCCCTAAAGGTGGTGGTGAAGGCCACGCACATGCACGATTCACTGGCCTTGGCGAGGTGCATTTGGGACTGAAAAGCATCGACGTGGTCGTTGGGGTCGAAGGACCCATCATACTTATCCAAAGGTGGGAGCTTGAAATCTCTGGGCAAGGGGACCACTAGGAGTTCTAATGCGAGGGGGGAAGGAACTGAGAGAATCGGAGCAGCTCTTACCTCGTCTGAGCTCGTCTCTTCCTTACCTCTGAGCTCGGGCAGGACATGGGTGGCAGTTCGGCGACTTCGTCGGTGCCTTCGTTGTTGAGTGGGCCTGGTACTGGCGCTGCTGGCCTCTGTGTTGCTGAGCTCGATGGGTCCGGAATGCTGGTAGTCTGCTGCGAGGGCGCCGAATCGGTTTTCCGTGAGCGGGAACTCAGGCCTGGAGCGCGGAGGTGCTGACCTTGCGGGTGAGGTTCCTGACCCGCCTGCGAGCTGCAAGACGGGGGTGATTTTTCTCTCTCTTCGACCTAGGGACGAGGCCTGGCTGTTAGGGGGATTCTGGGGTCGGGAGGCTTTTCCCTGGTGGGGGCGTCCATCCTGTGGGGAGGCTTTAACCGGCCTCGGAGTAAGGTGCCAAGGTGGAAGTAGTGGTGGTTCAGCGGCAGTTGGGGGAACTGCTATTGATAGTGATACTGGGAGATGTTGTGTAGTACTTGGTGCTGTTGGAGCTGGTGTTGCTGGAATTGTTGCATTTGGGCTTGCATTGTCCGCATGCATTGCATCAGGTCGTCCAACCGGTTTTGGCTGGTCGCCAGGGGGATGGCAGTTGGTTCAGTAAAGGTTGTCTCGATAGGGAGAGGAAAGGGGGTGCTCATGGCTGGAAGGTTCACGGGTGCCACTGCTTGTGGTGCATTCAAGCTAGGGATCCCATCCACTGAAAGGGGGATGGTGAACTGTCCGACGCACACCACGGGGACTTGAAGTTGTTCCCCGGCGGTGTTTGTCTCCGTGCCACGTCTGGCATTGCTGGAAGAAGCCATGAGTGTTGGCGTTTTTGAAGAAAAGAGGTTATGAGAGTTTAGAGGGAGGCTTTTAGAAGCGTGTTCCCATAGACGGCGCCAATTGATGGTGCGCAATCCGGCTGGTCCTAGCTGTCAACGACCTTGCCTCTGGACGGAGCTACAGGGGGCCTGAAACAGAGAAGATGGGGAAGCTCCGGGGGAAACCCGATATGAATGCTCTGAAGCTCAAGTTAGAATTCTTAGGCAAGATAAAACCAGATGGCGCAAAGTTCACGTACCTTGTTCTTGGGGGTAGGGAGCCTTTTATAGCCACCTCGCGCACTCACTCCTAAGCTTCTGTTAGGTCGGGTATGATTACCTCTGGTCTACTGCCAGTTCGGGTGTCATCCCCTCTGCTGGACAGAACCGCCACTGCTCCCTTTCGTCGGAGCCGTCTCTGCGACTGGCGATGACGGTGGCAGGTGGCGGTGGTAGGTGACCGTTGAAGTGCGGCTGTCAAGCGTCAAATCCAAGTCAGTCAAGTGTGCCACCCTCGGATACGGACCTCCTCGGTGTCAGGTATGGTACGTTTGCTCAGTTCGGCGTCCTAGAGGCGAAGTGTTGGAGTGGCGAACGAGATGAAGTCTTGAGTTCGGATAGGGGAGTGTCCCGAACTGCCATGAGGTGGGCCAGTTCGGGTCACTACTTTGTGTGGCTTGGGGCCAAAGGGAGAGTTCGGGCTCCTCGTAGGGAGTTCGGGCTCTTAGTAGGGAGGTCGGGCTCCTCATAGGGAGCTCGAGCTCTTAGTAGGGAGGTCGGGCTCCTCGTTGGGAGTTCAGACTGCTGATTTCTTCCCTCTGGTGCTTGCACCCTGGGTGCGCTGTTGTGCCGAGCTGTTTGCCTTTGCCACGTGTTGAGTGATTACGAGGTCGGGCCAAATCTTCCTTCATCAGGGATAAAAGACTGTAAAAGCTTCATTTGAAGGTTCTTGAAAAAGCCCAAATTCAAGCTTCTGGCATCTTTTATGGGCTAGAGCTTTTCCTGATTAAATCTTTCTATTACCAAAAGGGAAAAACCCAAAATTCAAGCTTCCGACTTCTAAACAGCCCAAAACCCGCACGAATAGACTTGTCAAATGCGACCTAAGATTGCAATCTCTTTGATAATAGCGGATGATCAAAGTAAGGGCAAAATTTTGGCATTAGAAGCTTGTTTAGAGATTTCAGAGATAATATACTTGATGTGACCATACATTTCACATGGCTATAAAGGTTTCTAGCTAGTTGCGTTAGCAAGCCAAACATTAGGGGTGTGTTTGGAGAGCACACCTTTTGGAGAGCACTTTTTTTACGTGTAAGTGCCATCTTTAGCCTCCCCCTACCCCATTTCACGACAAAGTGATTCCAATTACTGCAATTTGTCTAAACACGTAATACTTTTTCTAAAACAAAAAGAAATCTCAAACTGAGTCAGAAAAGCAAGAAGCGTGGTTCTTTTTCATAGTACCACCGTCCTCCTTATCAGTCATTTCATTAATCAATTATTGGTTTTCAGTCAAAGACACTGTTCTAGTCTCAAATCTTAGTTTGTCTTAGATAGTCATATTTAGACATTTTAGGACTGGTTGATAGATTTTAGAATTTTGTACTATATTTTTAAAAAGCATTCACACCATTTTGGAAAATTCAACATAAAATTCTATTGCAGCATATATTTTGGAAAATTGAATTATGTCTTCATTACAAATAAGGGCATTTTAATAGCATGAATTCATTCTTGAAGTTGAAGTGTCAAGATTTTCCAAATGCTTCTCTCCCTTGGATTAAAAGGTTCATTACCTGGAGATAGAGATATGGCTCTCTCACACTTCTATATATCTAAGCTGTGGGTGGGTTCGGGTTTGTCTTTTATCAAAATTTGAATGGATCCAGCCCGAAGCAGTGTAAACTAAGTTGCACCCCCTAGTTATATCATTCTGATCATTTACTCTTTGGCGCTCTAAGGGTATTATTTGTTTAGTTTACACTTTATCATTATTCTCAAGTTTCTGCTTCTCTCTGATTTTCTATCAAACCAAACACAGCATAAACGAGAAAAAGCCACAAGGAATAAATGGGCCTTTAAATCATGTGAAGTGTGGCTTTGTTATCCAATGCTTTTCATCTCTCCATGAAAGAGCCAACATTTTTCTCCAAACATATGTATTGCATTTTACAAACTTATCGCATTAAAGATATGAGAAATGACAAATTAACAATCGTAATCAATCAGTCAATCCGGAGTTTCGTCATGTGGACCAAACCCATATCTGCTATTTTCATTAGGTTTGGCCATATCTAAGAATGATTAATCCACATTTTGAGTAGAGCATGTGGGGGACTGTGTAACCAAATAACAAATCAGCCATCAAGTGTATATTCCCCACAACGGCACCAATATCTCACTTTGAATCAATGGCTGAGTTGGGGTAGTTGGGGTGGGGTGTTTTAGTGTGTTAGCCCCACGCGAAAAGCTGTGAAATGAAAGCCTTCCTTCCGCGTATTGCTGTGGTCTTGAATTAATTGGATGAATTGACAGTGTAGTGGAGTGGCACCGATAGACTGATTCTAAATTCATGTTGCATGCGGATCTAATTAATCTGCATTGCTGCTCTGACGTAACATTTTATTTGAAAACTTATTCCATCATTTATTTGAATTAGTAAATATGTACGCGCATTTATACGTGACAGTAGCTTCTAGACAAAACTATTTTTGATTCATGGACAGGTTTTTTAACAGTTATAAGTGGGTAGTTTCGTAACTATTATAAGTGAACAATTTTTGAACAGTTATAAATAGGTAATTTTTGGAGTGAGAACAAAAGACATATATGTCCTTTTTTATGCCCGTTGTATGTTGTTCAGATAAGAGATAAAAATGTCTAATAAAAAATCACTATTCAGTAGTATAGATTTCTTGTTGTATAAGTAAAACACTTGATACATTTCTACGATATGATTTTGGTTTGGATATTTTTGGTCGGGGACTTCAGTCTTAATTAAAGGCTCTCATCGTAAGGTCATTCCTTGGTTTTTCTGAAGTGTTTTTTCCCTTTTTTTTTTTCTACTAAGTTTGTATTTTGTGCTTCAAGTTTTTGGTTTTTTGGTATAAAGATTCTTTTATGAAATTAATGAACAGTGTTTGGGTTTTGGTGCTTCTCTTTGGTTTCTCTTTTGCAAATTGATTCTACTTTTGGCTTGAGAAAAAGTGTTTTCTTGAGAAAAAGTGATTCTACTTTTGGCTTGTGATGGAAACAAAGAAGGAAGACTACAAATAATGGAGAATAATTCACACCAAAATGTTAAATACAAAGATTTAAGAGTCGTATCATGGGTTGTATCATGCCATGCACATGGGCCATGCTGCTGACACGTACCCATATGGGCCGCTGGCCATGCCAGTCCTTGGGCTTCAACTCCTTGGCCCAGAAAGGTTCGGTACTGTAACATGCGGGCCATGCTGGCCCACAGGCAGCCCGGCCCTTGGCTTTGAACGTAAGAAACTTATAATATAGTTATCCAATTATTAGAACTTAAAAAAAAAGCATAGTATTAATGGCTTTTGATGCTCGTTATTCATCAGTATCAAAGTATATTGATACTTTGAACCCATGATTATTGCTACAAAATGCACTATTCTCAATCAATCAAACACCTTATTAAAACTTTCTTAGCTTTTATATCACTGAAATATTTGGTTTTTCAAGTTTCTTAATCATTAATTCATTATAATACAATTGGGAGATAAGGCAAATTGTACCAAAAATACCCTTATATGGACAAGTCCTGGATTCCCTTAAACTTGTAAAATTCTACTCTCTGCCACTAATTTTCATGTAAATTGTCCTCGACAACCTTAAGGCTTAGTTTGGAAAGAGTATAAATGCAAATATATACAGTATAAATGCATACAAAATACAAGATTTTACACACATATAACTTAATGTATATATGTTAATTATATGCTTGTCTTTGCTGATGTAGATGGATATCCATCCTGTATGTAAATCTAGTGTTGGTAGGAAAAAAAATGTACTAAAATTTTCGAATGGTAGCATGGATGTGAAGCCAAGATACAGTGTAAAGATAACTGAAATTGTTATACTTGATTCATATTTGGATATGCAAGCAGCTGCCCTCAACGATTATGCCTGAGTTATAAATGCCAAGACCATGCACCTTGCTTTTTCATCGGATATGCTCGGAATCGTAAAAGCTAAAAATGACTTCACTTTGTTGAGTCATTATCTCTTGCCAAGTTGCCTCTGGTGATGGTCTTTCTCTTGGGTCTTCTTCCTTTTTCCAGATCTCCATGCTCAGTTGCCTCGACCCATAAAAGAAGTTCCGTAGCCTCTACTGCTTCTTAGAGATGCATTAACTTTAGCGCTATTATTCAAGTACATTTGGCCTGGATTAATTCCATTGGCCGCCTGTCTCTCTCCCTTGGGCTATTCCTCTTTCACTTCTGGGTGCTCCTTTATCCTTTTGCATGGCTTTTATTGTTCTATTACGTGATTTCAATTCCATCCCGCTCTTGTCAATCACTTGTCATTCTAGCATGGTTCTACTCCAACTTTCCCTCTTTGATTCATCATTCATCACCTCCCCCTCGGTTTGCAGCATCCCCACCTACCGGTTCTTGTCATTTATTGCTTTCCTGATGTAATCAAGATTCCTGATTCCAGGAGAAGTGCTACTTATCTTAGTTGCAATTGGACACTTATATTGAGACTTCATTGTTTTGTTTTCCACCTAAATATCTGGATTTTCTTGACTAGGGAACTATTAGTGCAGAATTGAGGTTCTACACCCTTCTCGTTACCCATATATGAAGTTTCAGAATTCATGGTTTTTATACATATATTTTCTGTAGAAGGATCCTTTTCTTCTTTTTTTCTTTAATTCTTTTCAATAAATTTTACCTTTCTTCTTCTCAAAGAAAAAAGAAAAAGAAAAGAAATTGAAGCCCACAAAGATCAACTTATGGCTAAAGGGTTCAGTATTAAACAACATATCCCCTGGCCTTTGAGATGATGTTAGTTAAGTAACCCAGTTGCCAAGCTGCTCTCCATATATGGGGTACATTGATTGTCTGACCTGTTGGGCATCCAAGTCTGAGGCCTACTT